>NW_027205603.1:91727919-91902919 GCF_024711535.1 Dipodomys merriami
CATGCCGGTTTAATGCCCAATTTGGGGCTATGAAGAAGTCATAGGAACTTTAAGATGTAGAGTCTAGTAGTGAGAATGAATGACCCAATTCTTTAGAAGGATATTTGGGTTAAGACCTAAGCACTGATAAATACTGCTAAGAACGTTCATGAGAGGCCTCTATTTGAGCAACCTGTCCATGTTTTCTTCTTGTTTAAGTTAGGTTGGGGGGAGGGGATGTGGTATGACTTATTGGCGATTGTCAGACCCTTCTCTGGTGCCCGGCTGCCCTCGGTAGAAAGTTGTCAGGCAAGAAGACGTGCTGCCAAGATGGAAGCCAGGCTGCTCTGAACACTGCCAGAATGCCTCAGACGAAGTACACTTCCACTGCAAGACCGTCTGCAAGGCAGCTGCAGCTCCTGCTCAAACAACTTGCGCCAGCCTCGGCCGTCACAACCCTGGGCGGACCTTGGCAGACCCTTCTCACCCGCAGCTCTTCGCCCTCACAGATGAGAGGGTCCAGAGCAAGAGCTTCCCAAGTAACTCAGCACAAGGCTTCTGATTGGTCTTCCTCTTCCTTATATAAGGATTGGTACAACGAGAAGCTGTGTGTGGTCGGTGTAAATTGTCATCTTACTTTTGCATGCCATGCCTCCTGGGCCTGGCTCCATGGCTGTTTAGCTCACAGCCAGGAAACGCCCTCCGATGCTGCCAGGTGGTGCTGCAATATTAGGCTCAATGAAGGGCCTCTGGTAGCCAGGTGCCACTGGCTCACGCTTGTCATCCTCAGGAGATTGAAATCTGAGGATTGCAGTTCAAAGTCAGCCCAGGCAGGAAGTCCATGAGACTCTTCAACTAATCACAGAAAAAGCTCCAAAGTGGAGCTGTGCCTCAAGTGGTAAAGCAATAGAGCTCAGAGGACAGTGGCCAGGCCCAGAGTTCAAGTCCCAGAATTGGCAATAAATAAACTGAATAAATAAATAAAAGATCTCTGGTGTGTGGTCATTTTCCCTTGACTCTCAGGGATGTCACCCTCGGCACAACACGCTGAGCTGGTAACAGCCACGGCATCGGCAAGAAGGTGACTGGAGAGAACTAGGGAGGGAATGCAAAAAACTACAAAGGACACAAGACACATGGAGAGGATGGAAGATAGCAGAGGAGTCCTCCGAGGAGAGAGGGCTGTGAAGAGCTGAAGTCAATGAGGACGGCAAGGCCAGTCACAGCAAAGCTCACCAGAGATGCAGAGGTGAAGGACTAAGGGGCCGGACCCTGGAGGCCAAAGAGCTTCTGAGACTTGGGCATCCCATCAGCTGCCAGTGATGGTCTCAGCCACTGGGGGCTGCAAAGGCCCAAGGATCACACTGACCACGGAGGGCTGGCAATCAAGGCCAGAGAGGCACAACAATAACCCTCTAACCTGAGCTCCTAGAGGTATAAATCTCAGGTTTCTAGAGCTATACGCTTCTAGTTCTCAGTGCTCGGAGGAATACACCTCTGAGTGTGTCAGGCTAGCTCATAAATCTGTAGCCATCCGAGGCCCAGGACGGCTCCTCATCTACTCAAAACTCCTATCTGAGCAGAGCCAGAGGACCCATGGCAGCCGATGGCACCAACGTGGAGGCTTGGGGTCATGGCAGGTATTACTTTCCAAGGAACTGTGGGACCCGGGTCTCTTCTTCCTCCTCCTATTTCTCTTCAAAATGATGTGAGAAGTCATTTGGCTCCTCCACATATTTCTTTTGTTATTGTGCCAATACCAAGGATTGAACTCAGGGACTCACAGTCTCACTCAACTTTTTCATCCACCGCTTCAGCCCTGCCTCCAAGCCTAGTATTTTGCTGGTTAATTGGAGATAGAGTGTCTCAGACTTTTTTTTTTTGTTTGCCTGGGATAGCTCTGAACATGATCCTCCAGATGTCAGCCTTCTTGAGTACTACAGGCGTAGACTACAGGCGTGAGTCACGAGTGGCTTGTTTCTACCATATATGTCTGCTCTTAAGCGCTGCCCTGTCACAGCCACCGGGAACTGAAACTATGGGCCAGGGTAAATATCTGCTCTTCATACATTTGTTATCTCAAGTATAAGACATATAACTCACAATCCCAACAATCCTATATAAATGTACATTTAATCATCCATCCTCTTACCCCAAAAGCAAACCAGCTCTTCCCAAACCTTCAGTTTTTCTATTCATTCACTTTCTGCCACAAGCTACCCCAGGGCCTCATCTTGCCCACCAGGCTTGGATTGCAGCCATCCCTTCTCCATGGAACACTTGCTGGGTAAAATAATTACGCTTCACTCTAAGCATAGCTCCTGTGGGATTCATAGTGGAAAAAAAAATCTTTGGCTCTTGACCCTAAGGGATCGTGCTGTCGGAGACTCCCCTGGAAAAAGCTGAGTTCTGGTTGGCATCATTCCCAGCCTATCCATAGTTCCCTGAAGGTAGGATAGAGAAAGTTGGTAGCTATTAACTTCAAGGTTTTATAGCTGATCAGATCTTATGGACTCTAAAACTCTCTCCATCCCCTGAGAGGCATGATACCTCCATGTGTTCCTCGGGCTCTTCCATTGAAGTAACTGCCACAGACCCCGCTTCATGCATTTTAAATCATAATATTATGTCCTCAGCCACAGCCGAAGGATTTATCTCAATAAACACACTCCCGGGGAACATGAGATGTGGTAATTAAGAGACAGAAGCTCGCCAGAGTATTTATGATGCAGTGGATAAGTTGTGTTGAACATTTTATAATTTGCATGCTTATTAGTAAAAAATATGTTTGAGCCTATGACCCTGATATTTGCATATTTAGTTATAAAGCATGTGTATGTACCATTACACAACTTATAGCATGCATTAGGAATACAGGAAAAGATCTTTTAGGAGATAAGGATGCAATAACCTATGGTATAAAATAGATACCATATGCATTAATACCTTACCTTTTTCTTATTAAAAATATAATATCACAAGTTCTAGTTCTAGACTTACTCAACATTAAATTTGACAGTGGGTGTGGATAACAAACATCTATCAAAAACCATGCAAATAAAGTATTAAAGTATGAGTCATGATTTTCACTCTCATTTTCAACCCCTTACACTTCACAAGGCTCTCTTTATATTTTAGATGTGCCATTTTTTTAAGCTTTGCTCTTGGTGATTATTTCATATAAGACTGTCAATATCTCAAAGCCTGAGCTACAGCTTAGATGAGATGCATGATGAACAGCGATTACAAGTCAGTATATCAAAGAGGTTTGAAAGAAACCCAAATCTCTCATCCTACTGATTGTTGGATCTGATTATCTTGTCATTTTTAATCATAATGTGTATTATCAACACATGTGGCAAGTAGGGAGTCATTCTGGCATTTCCTGGGGTTTGTTAGCTTTCCATTATTAATATTATCTGCACTTCATGATTCTGTGAGAGTACCCTAAGGACTGTGAAATTTAACCTAGAAAACAATTCATATCGGTGCCCCGCTGGCCAGTCATATGCTGGTATCTTGCCAGGTGGAGGTGATGTCACCCTATTCATGGTGTGACACCTGAGACGCTGAGCAGAACTCACAACTGTTTGTCCTTTGGACAAAGGAAAGTTTTCTGGGCCAATCTATGGTCTAATTGCTTATAAAGCTTGATTTCTTTGTTATTTCTGGCTAAAAAAAATTGTAAGTCAAAGTTGTGCTCTTTTCTTCCCAAATTCTGTTGGTGCTCATGTATGTATGGAAGCCCATTTGAAGACCAACCTTCAGTGATGGAAAATAATTCAAGACCTGGAACTAAAAATAGACTTGGTGCAGCCTGCCTCTCCACTAGGCTGTTGTAGTCTGTGGACTCTCCTACCACCTTGGAGCTGCCTGTTGGAAATGGAGACTGTATTGCCTATCTCTTCACATGGGGATAACGGATAGGAATGTCTCTAATGCCAGAATAACGCGTGATGTAATGAACACTGATTTCCTTTTCTCACTAATGCGCAACATGAAGAACACAGAAGAGAAAAAGAGAGCCTAGAATCCAAACAGAGCCTAGATGTCCAAGGCTTGGCCTCAGCCCAAGACTTTCCACAAATGACAAGACATGGGATCAATCTATGGATGAAGAAAATAACACCCGCCCCACACACACACATGAGAAGTCAGTCCATCAAGAAGACTCACTGAGAAGGTGCATATAAAGATGCCAAATTCAGAGTATATCTTCAAGACAGTGGAAACAACTAGGTTTATGTTTCCCCCATACATTGCCGTATTTCATTTTATTCAACCAAATGCCCATCGCTGGAAGAACAATGCAAGAAATGGTAAACAAACTTCAGGAAAACATTCTATTATAACTTTCTGCCATATGTGGTTGAAAGGTTACTATATCTTTCTTTCTACACATTTACTATTTGCATAAGTTTTTTTTAAAGCTCTACTTTGAAAATACCATTTGGGTTTTCCAAATATGTAGGCATATGTTTTACAGCATAGATAGCCCCCAAAAAGGAACACCTTTTGATTCAGGCTACACAGGTGAACATCCCTCTCTGTGAATTTATTTCCCTTTAAAATTGCCATATTTACAGGAAAGAGTAACTGAGGAGAAAAAAGAAAGCAGTGCGGAGAGATCAATATGCAATTTATTTTCATATGCTAAAAGGCTGGATTTACCTCGTGGCAGGGAAATTAATAAAAATACTTTATTAATCTCCAATGTTCCATAACCTGACCTCAGCACCCCTAACTTATTCCAGAAACACACAGCCACACACCTCTCCACACACAACAGACAGACAGTGAAGTTATACTCACCCTCGCTGAAAGAGATCCACATTATAAAATTTATGTAGCTCTACAGAAAACTCAACCGTTCCTTGTACTTCAGACATGATCTTTGTGGTTCATTACCTGAAAAATAAAGAAATGAACAGCTGTAGAGGAAGGCATCCAAACACAAGAGAGTTGGGCTTCCCCAATAGGAAACCAGACCGTATTTCCATGGACAGGAGTATCTGACCCACTGAGTGTCTGCTGTGTGCCACCACGCAGGGGTCCTTGCAGTTAGCACCCGGAAGCCTGAGACACAGACCCAGGGGTCCTAACTCCACTGGGCTGCTCCATTTCCTCCCCTCCACGTCAGGCCTGTGAAGGCCACACCAGCCCAGCTACCATCATATCCTTCCTGGCTCAGAAATCCCTCCTCTCCTGTGTCTGGCTGTGTGACCTTTGGCAAATTGCTAAGTCTGTCTCTGCCTCGAAGCAGTCTGCTACAGCAAGAGTGGTAATGGTGAACAACCTTGATAGATGGTGGGAAGATTAAATAAGCACACCCCGCTGAGCACGTTGCTTGGTCCCATGCACGTAGCAAACCGTACACAGTGCCTTGAAGGCCACTGAAGATGGATACTCTATTACGGATACCATAAGTAACGGTAGCTATGGAGACGGGGGAGCATAATGCTCTATTGACCTTGAGGAACAGAACACATGGCACCATTGAAAGGCAGATCCCGAACCTGAGGGCAGGTTACTCATTCTCCAAGCCATGAGACCTGAGGGCTAAGACATAGGGAGTTGGGTGGGAAAGATGAAGAGAATGCACAGAATAAAAGTATGGGCAACCGGGATGAAATGCCAACCCAGCAGGAGAGTGGATGCAGGCCAGCGGTGCTGAGCACAGGGGTCACCCAGATGCTGGGGATCTGAAGGACAAAAAAAAAGAACAATTAGAATGGATTGAGCGCTTCCTGTACTCTTGGTGACTTACAAAGTATGCCAGAAACCTGCAGGAGAGTCACAGACCGGCCTGCTGGACACACCAGAGGCGCCCGAGGTCATAAGCTACACCCGGTTTTGCCCCCAAAGCAGTCCAAGAAAATGCTGAATGGAGGGACCAACAAATAAGGGTCGCCCTCTTATTCTCCCCTTTCCTCATCCTATGAAAAGCAACACCTCCACGCCCCCATTTGCTTATCACCCTGCAGTCCCAACCGCCCACACCTGCAAGCTGGCAGGGCCTTGTCTGCGCTTGTGCTCGTCAGCCTTGAATCTTCTCCATCCCTGCCCTCACACGTTAGACTCTCCAGACCTCAGACTCTTGCTAGCCACATGACAGGCAGGGGCATGTGGTACCAGTAGGTAACATGGGGTAACGTCAGAAAACAGAGCTGTGATGAGCATGTGAATAGGGGAAAGATGGTAGAAGTCAAGGAGGAAAAAAAAATTCACAACTCAAAACAAAACTGGAATCAGTTAAGAGTTGGTATCTTGCCATAGGTTATTGTAGAAGAAATGGAGTTCTTTGTCATTGGTGGTATCTAAAGAAAGGTCAATAAGGTGAGACTCTTCTAGACTGGTTCAGGACTGAGGACTGACACAGAACAGTTTGTGCTGTGCGCGTGTGGGGCACACTGGGGAGGAGGGAGGGACAAGAGTCGGTCTGCATCCACAGCAGGTGGGGGCCTTATCTGGCATCTCAACCTGCCTCATGATTAGGGCCAAGGACCTCCCACCAATAAATAAATAAATAAATAAATAGCAGCAAAAATCCCTCCAGATGTGATCCAGGAACATGCACTCCAGGAGCTTCCTCTAATTCCAGACAGGAAACTGTCTGCAAAGCTGATCGTGGAACTGGAGACTGGAGGAAGATAATCCATTTCCCATTTGTGCAACCCAGGGAGAGTGAGAATGTACCTTCTCTCACAGCAATTAAATTCCTTTTCATTTAGAGTTACTTAAAGTTTCTGGATTAATAAACTACTGTGTGAAAGGCAACCAGGCTGGTATATGAAAGTGTGTGTCTGTGTGTGTGTGTGTGTCTGTGTGTCTGTGTGGTTTTAGGAGAAACCCGCCAAGACTCAGATATTTCTTATGATTTAATTCAAATTACAAAATCCCCAAAGCTTCAGCCTCCTCTTCTGTAAAACTAAGACAATACTCAGCTCAACAGCTAATAAAAGGTTAATCACACATGTTTGTGTCAGCCATCCCATAACAGAACGTTTAAGCCATTAAGGATGTCTGTTCATGTGGTTTTTATTATTACAAAGAGTTTTCAATTCACCGTGTCAGTTTATGAGTACAATGCGTCTTGAGCACGTTCTTGGATGATTGTGTGAACACTTCACTTTCTTCTCACTGATCCTGCCTTTCTGTGTGTTCCACCTTCCTCCAGTTTTATGTCACTATTACCCAGAATTCTGTAGTCAAGGGCATTACAAAACCAGAAACACGGTAGCAACAGAGGAGGATATGTCTTCCTTCTTCCTACCCTGTGCCCTTGCAGCTCTTGCTCCAAGTAATAGGGGTGGGGAAAGACCCCCTTCCTGGCATTGGAGGCATCCATAGGGATCACAAACATCTAGAATGTTCTACCACATGCTCTGCCATCTGAGTGTCAGTTGGGTGCCATTCTCAGAGACCCACCATATTTAGTTCATAAAATCCTCTCTCTGTAGGACCATATAAAATGATACTTATCAAAATGAATGCCAAGAAATGGAAACAAGAGGTTTTTTTTATTGTACTGTTTGCATTCTTTCTTTCTCTTTTTCCCTTTGGTTTATTCTCTGTTGTCACTGTTTTTTTATTTCTGCACCTTTTGTCTTATACATAAGTTTATCTGATTGGGAGAAGGAAGGGAAATTGCATAAATGGTGAGACAAGGGACTGACCCAATGCAACAGTGATACTCACTAGACACTGTGTTGGAAATGAGCCATATATCTTGAGGGGGAGAAGTGGAGAGTGGGAGAAAATGAGGGCAGAGGGGACACCGTTCAAAAAGAAATGCACTCATTACCTGACTTCTGTAACTGTAACCCCTCTGTACACAGTAAAATTTAAATCAAAAAAATCCTCTCTCTGTGTCAAAAACCAACATCAAGGGAGTGCCGGGCACCATCTTGGATTCCCCCTGCCACCTCCATGCCGATCTCTGCACAGATGTACCATGTCCAGCACCCTCTCCATCCCTCTCCATCCTCTTGCTACAGTGGCCTTTCTGGAGGAGCAAACGGCTCCTGTTCTGAACCCTCTCCCCCTCAGCACTTCCTCTTTGCCTTCCACATAATTCAAGAGGCATCTTATCAGCCATGAGCTTCTTACCCTTTAGGCACAATGCTTCCTCTCCAGGCAGCATGTGAACTGTAACTACAGCATGCGATATTTCAAGGATCCTTTATCTGCACGGGTCCCAGGGGATGGCCAGTGCACTCAGGTGGTGACTAAAGCCGATCATGCGTAAGAAGACCTGGAGCCTTGGCTAGGAAGAGGAGCGGCCATGGCTCCTCAGCAGGAGCACCCACTATGTTTACTGCTAATTTCAATGCAGTTGGCAATGATGCCAAAGGTCCTTCATGTCAGCGAAACCAAACAAGCCAAGCCTCTCTCTTAGCCTCTGAGTTCCTGGGGACCCTGAGCGTCTACTGATCTCCATGCCAGTCAAACACTGAGTGATCGAATTTACTTTTCATTAAAATCAGTCTGAACCTTGTGATTAGTTATTTACATGTCTTGTAAAGCAATCTCAGTCATCTCTGAGGGAACTGGGTAAAAATATTAATACTCTTTTGGAAATACTACAATTCCTGTACTTTATTATATATTGCTTGTAGGGGGGGGGAATTCCTTTCCTAACATATTTTCATTGAAATGTAACTTTTCCTTAAAACTTCAGTATTCAAGGTATGTGGCTTTGTATATTTTAAATGAATATAAAAAAGTACGTTGACCTTCACAAATATCAGCATTTATGGAAAGGGCACATGACACGAATGTGCTCAGAAAACAGGGCAGTAACTTGCAGAATTACAACATGGTAGAAAGAGGAAGTGCAGGAAAAAGCCTCTCATAGCTCGGAGAGGAACAATGAGCACAAAGAGCAGATCCCCAAGCAGGGGCCATCAGCAGCCGCACCAGGACCTAGAACCTCTTGGCAGAACACCATGCCTTTGCTCTAGGGTCTGCCTGAGAAGGGACAATAGCGAGATTTCCCCAGCTACTTGTTCCTGCAAGAAGTAAATGATTCCCCAGAATGCCTGGCTTGATTTTTGCTAGAGAATCTGTCCAGCTTTGGCCAAGAAGTCTCAGTAGAAATGAAAAAGTGCTGTTCTTCACGGAGGATGAGATTCCTCTTTTCTTTGCTGTGAGTCTCTCCACATCCCACCTTCTGAGCTCATCTCTGCATACACCAGAGACAAGTCACATAGGACCTCTGAGCCACAGGGTCCACACATCTGGAACACGGGCCAACTCTACCCTCTCAGGACACTCATATAGGACCAATCATAAGTAGCTGCAAGTTGCCAATCCTAGGGTATATTTTCTCAATACTAGGATTGAGTTCCCAGAATGATCCAACTAACCAGATACAGTGTGAAAGTCAAGTTCTTGGATGGATGGGAGGCACAGAGCAGAGAAAAGGAAGTCAAGTCACAGCAGAGGTCCACGGAGATGTACCATGACACAGCATGGACAGAGCAGGCAGTAGCATAGAACAGGTGGCTGGAACTCACAAGGCCAGATTTCCTGGCCTGGACAGCCCGAGAAGCATGGAAGGTATTCCTTCCACAAAGGGCAGTCTTGAGGCAAGGCCTTAAACAGGTGATGGAGAGTAAATACAATAGAACAGAATAGAATAGAATAGGAGATACATGGCTTATATGTATATACATGAAAATAGCAAAATGAACCCTGAAAACTTAAAAAGAAGTGGGAAGCCAGGCACTGGTGACTAATAGCTGTAATCCTAGCTATAGGAAGCTGAGCTCTGAGGATCACAATACAAAGCTAGCCCAGGGAGGAAATGTATATGAGACTCTAATTAACCAAGAAAAAGTCAGAAGTGGAGGTATGGCTCAAGTGGCAGAGCATCCACCTTAAGTGAAACAGCCAAGCAAGAGCCCGAGGTCCTGAGATCAAGTCCCCACAGATAACACAGTGATGGAATACTATACAATACAATAAAAATTAGAAGTACAGATAAGTAAATGTTATTGAGGTATATCTTAGGTATGTTGTGAATGGTGTTCCTTTGTGCATACAATTTATTCTAATAAAATTTCTGCCAGGCATCAGTGGCTCATACTTGTAATCCCAAATACTCATGAGGCTTGAGATCTAAGGATTGTGATTCTAAGCTAGCCAGGGCAGACAAATCCAAGAGATTTATCTCCGATTAACTAGCAAAAAGCCAGAAAAGGAGGTATGGCTCAAGAGGTAGAGTTCTAGCCTTGAAAAAAGAAAAAAAGTTCGGGAACAGTCTCCAAGCCCTAGGTCAAGCCTCAGGACTGGCTGGCACGCGCGCGCACACACACACACATACACACACACCTTTCTACGTGACTCTGTTTTCCTAATTGCAAATTGTGTTAGCACCTAGGATGTAATAAATGTTTCATAGATAAAAGCTATTGTGATAAAACTAATTTTGTAGAAATGACAGAAAAAAACAAATACTCCCCTTCCACAAAAGTGCTTCCTGTACCTGCAGCCCAGCGGCTTCCTGGGGGCTGCTAGCTGGCAGGGGCAGGAGGAACTCCACTCACCACTCGGAAGTTACCCTTCAAGCAATCCCATGCATTTAGCATGTTGGTGTTTAAAGCATTGTCTCTCCACTAGAGTAGACATCAAAACATGGTGTGTAGGTTTATTTTTCTCACACAGTGACAAGTTCCTGCTTTTCCAGTGAGTTCTAAATCCCTCACTGTTAGGTAGTGTATCACTGAAGTCTTTATAGTCTCCTAAAAGGATAACTGACTCATCAGCTGGGGTTGGGTGGAAGATAAGAACGCTCCAGCCAGTGTTGCACCCTGTGGAGCTGTCTGTCTCAGGGCACGCAGCTGTCCTCTCTGCACCTGCCACCTGGGGCCACGCGCTGAGAAGCCACACGCAAGCCCAGAGTGGTGTTGGTTCTCCCACGTCTCACCTCTAACATGCATGCACCCACAGAAACATTAAGTGAGGACACGAAAAGCACCCAGAGTTGCCTCTCGGGTAGATGGTAGGAAATTACTCAAGAGGCAAGGACGTGAAGTCTGCCAAACCGGACTCACACCCTCGTCATGTCACAGGTCACCTTCATCCAGACGTAGTGGTCCTAGTTTCCACATTCGAAATCCCACAGTCGTAATGACAATAGTTTCTCTTTTGGAAAATTGACACAAATGTCAATCTTTCCACAATGTGAAAGCTTCCCAGTAAACAGTGGATAACAAGGACATTAGAATAATTAGTTAGAAGAACTAGTAATATACATATGCACATATATAAAATGTGTGTATACATACATAGTATGTGGATATACAGTGTGTGTGTGTGTGTGTGTGTGTGTGTGTGTCTGTCTGTCTGTCTGTCTGTCTGCTAGGTAAAAAAATTAAGCTAAGATCAGTTTCAGTAGAAAGAAGTCTGACTTGAGGGATTTAGTGAACCAGTGGGAGAACCGGTTTAGAGCTGAGGTGGTAGACAATGCCTATGGCTCGAGACCCCCCGGGTCCAGACTTGGGAGATACACACGGGCCTCCAGACCATAACCACCATGCTAGGTTCACACTTGGGTTCCAATCATTTTTGGGTGCTAGTGAAGACATGGCTTTGTCTCTCCACTTAGAGCAACATCATACAGTGGGGCTGATCATTGTACCTTGTGTTAATCAGGGATGGGAGGTCTCCCAGCAAGGATAGAAATGAGTAGAGCAGAGAGAACAGGTGACAGTCACACCTGCCTTCAAAAGCTTGCACTCCCTGTCTCCAGGAGCGTGTCGGCAGATGCTTCTGGCCCCAGAAGCCGAGGAGGGGATTCCTGCTCCGGGATGGAGTTTTGAGTACATGTCCTCTATGCTTGCTGACGGCTTTGAGCGTCTATGAATATCACCCTGTCTAATTTTAAGGCTCTGCCCTCGTTAATGGCTATAAATGTTTCAAGAGCATCTCCTTTTCAGAGCAGCAGTGCACCCAATGCAATTCTTTGTGAATCGCAGGGAGACACGTCAGCAGGCTCAGCATCCACTCTGTCATCCTTAACCCTTGGCGCTCATGGCACTATGCAGGTATGAATACCTCCTATGCCAAAGCCCCCAGTGTGGCATTCACTCCTGTGAGCATCTCTCCCACCTCTCGCTAGACAGATAAGAAATGGGAAGACTGGATATGGCATGCTCTAGTCACACACAGAATATGTACCTCAGAACTCCTGTCTCCCAGTTTCTAGTCTATCTATCCGTGCATTTTGGGTGATCGAATGTTGTCACACCCATGACTAGAAATAACCCAAAGAGGCAAAAATAACAAGGGATAATCCGCCCACTATCTGCTCAGGAACAAGGAAGAAGTGGATGTAGGTGACATTCACCATTCTACCAAGAAGACTTGGTAGAAAACGCAGATTGCTCATCTACATTTTTGGAAGGAGAACATCTGGGCGGCCTTGGGGCTGCCACACAGCAGTCTGACAGAGGAGCCACCAGAGCGTCTTGAACGCCTCGGCCCAGGGCATGGGTGGCTCTGTGAGACCTCATGAGCAGACCCACCTTCCACACGGACGCAGCCCCAATGCCAGTGCACACCTAGCCCAAGCAAGACCTTATCAAGAACACAAAGGGCTTCAAACTCTGGCTCCATCCTCTCTCACCATATCCCACCTACCCAACCAAGGCCTCTCCACTCATTCGCAGTGGAATGCTCTACCTTCTCTGAAAACTCTCTGTGCTGTATCTATCCTCTGTTTCCATATAGGCCGCCTTTCACCTCTATATGATGGGCTCTCAACTTTTAACCCTCCAAGCCAGCTTCCCAGGAAGACCTGAACTTTCCCAACCCTAGCTCCTCACCTCAGGTATGCACAGCAGCCCTGCCTGTGTGAGCTCTGGAAGTGTGTTGATCTTTCGAGACAGACTATGAGTTCCTTAAAAGGGTCTAGCACTAGGATTTTATCAAGAAAGACATAGAGGACAATATCAGAATAACCATCAGGAATGGAAGAAGAGAAGAGCCAAACAAATGTAAGAGAACCACACTCATGAATGAATACGCAAGTTGAGTGTTAAAGGTTTTTGTTGTTGGTGGTGGTGGTGGTTGTGGGGCTTGAACTCTGGGCCTCAGCTCTTTAGCTCTAGGCAAATGCTGTACCACTTGAGCCACAGAGCCACGTCCTGTTTTCTGGTGGTTTATTGGAAATAAACCACCTGCCAGGCTGGCACTGAACGGTGATCCTCAGATCTCTGCCCCCTGAGTAGCTAGGATTACAGGAGTGAGCCCCCAGCACCCGGCTCAGTATAAATTTTCTTGGGCACCTGGAATCAGTCCCTGTGAAGGCCTTCAAGACCAACAGCTTCATGGGGCTGAGATCCTTTTGTCCTCTGTGTGTCTCCTAGGGGAGAAGCAGGTGAGTACAGATCCATCATGTCTTTGAGGACCCCGTGGAGGAGCAAGCCTGGAGAAGGAACTTGGCGGTTAGGGTGTCTACCCTGCAGAGGAGTACTCCATTTATCCTTCCAGCACCACGGGGAGAAGGGGGCGGTGGTAAGGACAAGAAAGCAGGTGATGCGAGACTCCAGGTCTCCACCCATGAGTCAAAGGTTTGGTATTTAAGGTGTGCTCTGTTTTGCCCTGGCTCTGGTGGTTCAGATCCTGTTTTGCTTAGCATCTGTCATTAGCTTCACAAGTGCAGAGTGACTCAGCCTCGCTCCAGTACTGTCCACCCACAAGATCCATGAGCCTCCATCCACACCCTCCCTTGTGGTACCAGGCAGGGATCGATGGGGACGACATTAACCAGCGTTTCCCTGCAAGCTCCTGGGAGCCAAAGGGAAGGGAGACTCAGTCTGCACTGCGCTTGGGTGAGCACCAAACAGGGCTTCTCCTTCCAAGCCGTGGGCTCCTCCACGTGTGCAAACCCCACAGAGGCAAGCCACCATCCAGCTCTAGCTCTTGGTTCAGAGGCTCGCAGAGGGAAGGGGATTGGGGCAGAATTGAAACCAGATCTCCATTTTCACAGAAGAAAAACGTAGGCCAGCACAGGATGTAGGGAGAAAGCTCACTGCAGAGCTGGTTCCCAAACTTCTGTAGCTGCCAGTCCTGTCCTTTTTAGTTCTAGGTTCCTCAAAGGTGTGCATTTGCTCCTCAGTTTGCTCATCTTTGCAGAGGGCTAATAATGACCTTCAAGCACAGTCAGTATGAGAAACAAAAGAATTTTTATGTGAAGTACATAGTTTGATAACTAGCAGACAAAACCCACAAAAAATAATTGCTACTATTATATACATATATGTGTGTATTGTCAATGGACACTCTGAATCATAATTTACAAAGACAATGACATTTTCATTCTGGGTTAGAAATAGTCTCTCCTTAAAATGAATGGAAAGACTTCTCTTCCTAGTAAACGTTTCTCCCAATCGTGCCCTGAAGGCATAATCTTCCAGACAAGAATTACCCTGTGCTGATGGGAATAAACCTAAGCAGCAAAGACAGAGAGGATGGAAGTGAAAGAAGGCAGACAACTACTGCATGCTTCCATTTCTAATAAACAGCGGGATCATGCTGAACGCATGGATAGAGCGGACAAATTAGCAGGTTCCAGGGGAGGAGGGAAAGATGAAATGGGGAGGGTCTGATTATGGATAAATCATTCTCCCCGAGTGATGGAAATGTCCCAGAAACCAATACAGTGATTGAGTGAGGGTTGCACACAACTGTGGACAGACCAAAAGCACTCAATTGTGTGCGATGAAAACATTGGTACAATGAATATCAAGTGGACATTCCAACACCACTACCACACATAGGAAGCAGAATCAAGGCCATTTTCTTGCCCTCTTCTGTAATTTCCCTTCCTGGACCAATCAACACTAAAACCTTTGAAAGCCAAGCAGTAGCTGCCAAGGTGAGCTTGTCCTTTTGTAATTATGTGCACTGCAATTATAGCTTGGACTGCAGCTTCTTATTAATTCCTCTTTTTAGGGCAGGTGTACACCCATTGGAATGAACCCAGATTCTCTTGTTTACCAGCTAGTTTGCCAGACATTAAAAAAAAAAACTAAAACAAATAATGCAACATGGGATACATACTTTTACTAAAAATTATGTGGAACATTTCTGTCTGAAATCCAGATTTAACTGGGCATGATGCATTGTATCTATCAGCCTTATTACCACTGGATTCCAAGAACACAGAGTAGATACAGAATAAGTGTTTATTTTTTAAAAAATTAAATAAAGAAATAGAAGCTAGTCTACACCTGTATAGTTGCTAATGGGGGGTTGGTCATTCACTAAATATCACTATGTGGTACTATACCCTTGTGTCTTGCAGAGAAAGCAAAAGGTGAAGGGAGAGGAGAGCCAGAAGGCAGACAAATCCCATGGGCTCTTTCCCCATCTCCTCTGTGGTACTCTAAGGAGGCCAGGAATCAGAGCTCAGCAGTGGAGATGCTACATGTCATTCATCACCTCTGCCTCTCAGAAAAGTCCATTTCAGCAGCATGTGAAGTAAGTGCAGCCCAGCGAAGGTAAAAGTTTACAGATAGAGAGGAGGGGACCATGCACAAAGGGACCTTTGTGGAGTTTGGACTCGGGGGGGGGGGGGTGGTGGGGGAGGAGGAAGGACAAAATGGAACCTGAAAGGTTCATGACCCCCAAAGACCACTCTAAGACCCAAGAGGCACCCTACTCCCAAGCTCCCAGGATCAAGTCATGCCTTCCCTCCACTTTCCCTGGAGTCTGGAAATGCCAGTCCTCTCCTCTCCGCACTGGGCTCCTTTGCTTCTGGTCCTCAAATCCATGGGAGTTGGTGAAGAGTTGGTTAGTGTCACCACCACGGAGTGTCTTGCTGCCTGAGCCCCATACAGATAAGGACCAGACCTCTGAAGCCCTTGGGACTGGCCTTACCCCTTCCAGCATGGTCTCCCTCTATCCCAGCTCCCTCTCTGGCCAGCTGCCAGCCCTGCAGACATTCTGCAGGTCCCCAACACACTTGAGCCGCTTCATCATCTACACGTGACTCCCACCACCTCTCTGGCTCTGTGCAGCCTATCACTCTGGTCAGGATGTAAGTTGGTAATCTCCTCCTTTTCCTTAAAAATGAACTTCTGGGCCAGCTGTGCTTGGAAAGCAAGCAGGTGAGCTGGTAGGACGTGACTCTTTCGAGTCACCCCTGTTGCACAGGAACAATTGTGCTATCAAGTCTCACAGAGTGCTCCATCCTGGTCAGGCTGCCCCGAGACCTTCATACGGTTAATTTACCCTTCCAGCATCCCGGGGAAGCAAATGCTATCTTCCTCATCCCATTTTACAGATGAGGAAATGAGCAACTTCCCCAAGGGTCGCACCTCCTCAGTAGCAACGCCAAAGCAGAACCAGGACAGCCTGGCTCTGATCCAGGCCCTCCCTAAGCCCTGCAGCTCCAAGGAAACGCTACTTATGTCACCTTTGCACCCAACCCATGATAGCATGGGCTAGGTAAATCAGTGGGCACTGTCATTAAAGCATGAATGGGATACAACTGCACAGCCTAAGAAAAACACCCTGCATGTTGAATATCATCCATAAGGCTTGGAATTTACTCCTAACATTTGACTAGTGATTGCCTTTCCTATCTTTACAATTGCCTTTGCAAATTGACCCCTGAGCCAGGGCAACCGGAACCCAAATCAAAAATTGACCAAAAGACAGTATACATGGGGAGGAGTTGTGGTCCAGCAGAGGAGTCCAGTGGTTACACTCTGATGAACAACCAACCTACAGATGAACACAGCAAATACCAGACATTAAAACATGTTGTTTAAAAGAGGGGGAAAGTTGGGGCCTATGGGAGGGAAAACAGACAAATAGAGTGAAGATGACAAAAATAGTCCTACTCTTCAATGCACATGTGTGTGAATGTAGCCAGACAACTTGAAGGAACGGGCAGGTGTGGGAGAGACAGTAGAGATCCATGGAAGGGATGACGTTGATTAATATAGATTGTACTCATAACTAATTGAAAAAACAAAATCCATTCTTTGCATCTCCACCATGGCTTCCAGAGAGACTGCAGTCAAAGTGTAAGCGTTAAGTGGCACTATGCAACCTGTCAAGACATTAGCTAATGAGAGTAATTCACACTCAAGTGTGAATGAGGCCAGCAGTTAAAGGGGTGCAAGGCAGTGCATGCATATTTAGAGCAGGAGATGAGTAAATCCTGGATTTGTTGTTGTATGCACTATGCACCCAACGTTAACTGGAGTTCTTTCTGCAAAGCGGATTCACCATGCTCACCTCCAATCAGCCTGCCCACCTCCCGTCCCCATCCTTGACTTCTTTAAGTCACTGGGTCTAGCTACTTCGTTGGAGTCTTCTGGAGTGAAAATGAATCTTAAAAGAACAATCATTGCGTGAGACCTCACTTCAAACTCCTTCCCCTTTCTAGCACATTCACCTCGGATAAGTCACTCACAGTCTTCTAAGCACCCAAGTAATTGTTGCACTGGGGTCAGGGGTATGGGGTTCCATATGTCCAGTATGGTCCCAGCAGAAGTAGAGGGCATTGGGAGATCTATGGCTTTCTCTTCTTTGCCACAGTCTCTGACCTCTGCAGGACTCAGGGAGAGAATTCAATGGACACTCTTGGTCTGGGGATCACCAAGCTGAGCAGTGTTAATCACTGATCCCACAGGGGCTGCCTCGGGACTCTGACATGTCCATATTTGATAGCAGTCTCCAAGGCAGGCATACATCCTACCACACACTTTTAGTCTCAAAAGCACATTTTGAGGACTATGAGCCTTACATCGCAGCAGCTCCTCCCTGTACGCAGTGGATGTACTTTCTAAAACAAGGCTAAAAGGCTGGGCAGCAGAGGCACTGGCAAAACAAAACAAAACAAAACCCCCACAGGCCTAAGTGGAGGTTTTGATAATAATTCTGAATGGGAATGTGGCCTTTATCAGCATGCCCCAGCTAGAACTTGCAGACCAGTGGCTTGGTAGCCCCACAGATAACTTAATCCTCAGTTCTCTGTTGCTTTGCATTATCTCTTTGTATCTCTCTGATTTTGCTATCCTAAGGTACAGGATAATGTGTGGCACACACAGACACACAGACACACAGACACACAGACACACAGACACACACACACACACACACACACACACACACACACACACACACACACATACACATTTGATACCTGTAGGAGGGAGGGAGAGAGGAAGGGAGGGAAGGATAATGTAATACAAGCACGAAGACGCTGATAGGGGTTTTCTCATGCCCACATCTAGATCCCAGACCTTCTGTGAGCAGCCATGTACTTTGGTTCTTAGCCTGGGAAGTAGGAAGTCAGACTAGATCAGAGCCAACCAAGTTGCATGTATGGGTAACTGGGATACTGAAGGTCAGAAGATGGAGCAGGGACTCCTCCAAGAATACCAGCCCTGAGCCCTCGGGGACTGACCACCATCTTTAGCAAAGCAGGACCTGTCTAGAGGCTAATTCCCACAGACAACAGAGGAATCACTTAATGGTTGACATCTCCTACTTTCAATGGCTTAAGAGCCAAACAGTAATCTTCAAAAACATCTTCTATCCCAACACACCTGTCTGTGGAATGCTGACCCCATGGCCATCAGAACCTGAGCTGTGAGCAGGACAATGATGAGTCTGCATGCATTCAAGCTTCCATGGTTCAAGTCCAATTATTCAAGTCAAACGTCAGGAACTGGGCCGTGAGCTTTATCACGCATCCGCTCATCTAGTATCCCATGAATTCTGGAAGTAGTATTAATCGTACTCCTTTTCAAAGGGAGGAAGTCAGTATTATCCACTCTTCAAAGGGGAGGAAAGAGACTCACAGGAGGCTCAGCAACTTAGCTATCATCAGAGCAGAGCATTGGAGCTGGGATTGAGATGTAGGCTAGAAGAATGGTAGATTCTGCAGCCTTACCCCCTTGCTGTACACTCTACTTCCTTCTCTTGGGCAAATGTAAGGAATCCTCTGATTATCCTGCCTGTGAGTTGCCTTGCTTCGTGGAGGCAGGTGATCTATTCGTCGAATCGCTCCTGTGACCCAAGTCCCGCTTCCTCAGCCTATAGGATTGGGGTTCCCGTCCCATTTCACTGACAAGGACTCAGATTCATACTGGCTTTGAAGTGCCTGAGCCCACTGCTACTGACTGGGGTAGACAGTTGGTACTCAGACCCAATGACAAAAGCACCAAACACCAAAGTCAGACTGTCAGTTATACACCTAGAAAAAAGCAAGCACATCCAGCATATCCTGAAATGTTCAAGGGTAAAGAGAGGAGCTACACTCAGCCCGTCTTTAATGGGTATTATTAGGTCATCTGTGTCCCGTCTCTTGACCTCCATTTCCCTCCATTTGAATTCTCTTCTCCATACTGGCCTTTGCAAGTTACCTCTCTTCTGACTCTGTGGAAAGCTGCCCATGTAGTGAGTTAATTCTTCACCTTCATCCCCATAGCTTTTTGCCTAGAAGAGAAACATGCTCGGAATCCCAAGTGCTATTTATCTAATGAGACTTCAGTTACATGAATTATATTTAATGCTTCCACTTAGACAATAAATCTGCCTGCAGAGCCCTGCCATTACCTCTGCTCTCTAGCCCCCGACACAGTCTCTGGCTCCTCGGAGGAATTCCCAAGAGGTCTGCCAGCCCCAAAATAGAAGGAGCTGAGCTCACAGATGCACCTGCCCGGGCACAGCCACAAGGTCTGCTCCCAGTTTGCATGACAGATGTTTTCCTTTCTCAGTCAACAGAGCATCTCTGAGAAGAAAGGGTGCCCTAGGAGACTGGTGAAAATTAAGAATCCGACATACATCACTCACACCCAGGATCCTCTACTGACGCGGAGGTAGCCCTGAGGCTCTCGTGGAAGTTCCTCTGGGAACTGTAATCCAGAGAGATCCAGGGTTTTGCTGGAGGCGGAGATGGATGACATGAACTTCCTGTGTCCCAGATGTGCCCTTCCTGGGCGCAGGTGTCTCATACAGCCAATATTTATGGAGCACATTTTTTATTGGTCAAATAATATGCTTTTGGCCCAGAGCATTCACAAAATAGAGAAAAATGGTCTACATCTAATCTGGGGGGAAAAAGGAGAAAAATCTCGACTCCTAAAAACCTTGATTTTTAACCCTTCACCGTTGCTTGACAAAGGTATGGTAATAGGCAGATGGTTTAGCTTTGTGGACCTTTGTGTTCTTGATATGTTTGATATGTCTGCAAGGACTTAAATGAGATGCAAAATAATTTGATGATATCCTACAAACGGGAGTCAGGGCATCAGGGTTGTGATTCTGCCCTGAGCCTTCCCTGAAATGAATGTATGCTATGTGTTTTCCTCCAAATAGGCCTCGATGTACCCACTGGTGCCAGGATGGGGAATCTCTGTTTCCTGGCAACAGTGTGGGCTGAAGTTTGGATTTGGACATCTAGCCCACGTTATCCTTCCATGGCATTATAGCTTTGGTTCACAGGTATGCTTTAACAGTTGTCTTCCCATCAAACCGTAACCCTGGGCACACGCTTGGCCATGTGAATATAGAATTAATCAGCATATGGCAGGCATCATAAACATTTAGAAGTAGATGAATGAAAAGGAGGAAAGGAGAAACTGACAGCCGTTCCGCAACTGAATGGTAAACACTGTGTTAAACAGCACACATTTACTCTTGGCTATAGTCAGGCTTCGCCCACCTACTACATCATGGTGATATAGGAAAGGACAGGAATGCAGAGGGGGCAGAACGCAGCAGGCGTGGTGTGTCCACTCGCCCAGCATCTGACATAGCCCTCTTCCGCTATGAGTGGATACCCAGTACATTTTAGTCTAATGGTGCATTCATGTATTTCTTTAAACCATGCAGAGACTTTGTGCATAACAACAGTGGATAATGGTGGGGAAATTGAAGCTCATGGCAGAAAAAAAGAATCTGGCCAAAACTGAGTAGTAAAATCTCCATCTATCTACTCTACTATGTTCAGAAAACTTCACTCAGAGTTTAGTGACCCTACCCTCCCCCCCATGGCCTGCTCTCCCAATCCAGGGCAGAGCCTGAATCTGACCCAGAGGCCAACTGGCTAGCTTGACTCTAGACCCAGCGTGGAGAGCACACGTCCCTCAGCACTGGTCCCTGGGACACATGTGGTTCACGCAGTTCCTTAACTCAGAATCCAAACAAGCAAACTAAGAATGTGTCGAAAGAGATTTCCTCAACAAGTCCACCAAGGCAATAGCTGACCTGTGCCCAGGCTGGGATAGGCCCCCTTCGGCTTGTGTGAGGAACTCTGCAGCTCATCCCTGACCAGGTACCTAGCTCCATCATTATTTAATATATATTTTTAATTATGAAGATACTGTACAGAGGGGTTACAGTTACATGAGTAAGGTAATGAATCCATTTCCTATAGAGCATTGTTACCCCCTCTTTTGTTTTTCCCCTACTATCCCTCCTCCACACCTCTTCAACGCCCCCCCACACACACACCAAAGCTGCAAAGTTTGTTTTCAACATAGTGTCTTGTACATCTCATTGTTACAATGGTCAACCTGAATCCTTATTCCAGCTTTTTATTATTTCCTTTCCCCTCCCCAAATTAGAAAAATGTATATATAAGATGCAGGGCACTGGAATCAAATACAGTGAAAACAGGGGTTATACCATGGAGGAAGAACATTCAAAAGAAACAAAAAAAATCACACAGTACATTATAAGTACATTAAAAACAACAGCAACAAAAATAAAACCACTTGTGTCCCTATCTTGGGGTTCATTTCACTTAACATCATCTTATATGATCATATGTACATAGCTTTTGCTCTTTTCCGCTTGACTCAGACATATACTAGTTATTGCAAATAAGGGAAACCAGGGGACCTATGTTTCTTTGGGCCTGGCTTACTTCACTTAATATAATTTTTTCCAAATCTTTCCATTTCCTAACAAATGGGGCATTGTTCATTCTTTCGGATGGAAGCATAGAATTCCATTGTGTACATACACCACATTTTCTTGATCCATTCATCTACTGAGGGCCATCTGGGTTGGTTCCATATCTCAGCTATGGTGAATAATGCTGCAGTAAACATAGTTGTGCTGGTAGCTTTAGTGTGGCCTTGTTTGTGATTGTTTGGGTAAATGCCCAAAAGTGGGATTGCTGGGCCTGGCTCCATTCTTGAGCCACCCAAGTACTCGATGATCTGCTTCAGTAAATTCAGATTTCAAATGCATCTGTGAGATGGGCTTTGGAACCCGTAAAATATCTCGCAGAAGTCTGGAGCCAGATGGCTAGGGTGCAAGATCACCCCACAACACAGAGGATCCTTGACAACATCACACTAAGTGAAAGCAGGAAGCCAGACACATAGGCCAAGTACTGTGTGATTCCTAAGGAACAAAAGGCCCAGCACAAATCCACTCACATACACAGCAGATGCGTGGGTTCTTGGAACTACGGAGAGGGAGAAATAAGAAGTGACCACTGCTGGTGATGGGATTTAAAAAAATGTTTTGTAGCTAGACAGAGGAGTTGGTTCCAAAACATTGTGAATGTGCTAAATGTCAATAAATTACATGCTTTAAAACATCAGTTTTACTATGGGAATTTCATCTCAATTTAAAAAAAAAATACAACCTCTGAATTTCTTTCCTTCCTGTAGAAGAGGCCATGGGAAGAAATGTATAAGAAAACATTCTTCAACATAACTAAATGTGTGTTTATATCTGTCTATCTATCATCTACCTAGCTAATTCATCCTCTATTTATCAATTACCTACCAGCTATCTACCCATCCACCAGTCTACCCAATCATCAATCTGTTCATCCATCCATCCATTGATCCTGGCTTTTTTTACCTTCTTTGAAACAGAACTTTCGTTCTTTCATTAGTTGAAAATAAAAGCTTTACATGGGCTCTTTTGATCTCTTATATTGTGCATGTTTATGTTATATTATACACATGTCGTTTAGCTCAGTAAAAATGGCTGCAGGGTTATTGATTTCAAAAATAAATAGCTACTACCATTTCATCTTGCATCTTGGCTCTGCCTTCAAGTGTGCCTTCCCTGTGTTCCACATCCTGGCTCAGAGGACACACATGAAGACTCCTTCCTAGAGACAGAGTTGCAGGGGCTTGAAGTCAGAGTAGGTGTGCCTGCAATGTTTCCTGTGGAGACAGCCCTGGCTTAGGTTATTAAGTCTACTGAAGAAGATGCTGCTGCCCCTTGCCCACCACCGCCCTGCTGTCCAGCAGGGAGCTACACACAGCTGCCAGGTCCTTCCACGAGCACTGATGCTTCCTCACAGGCTGAGAACGTGCATCCCAGACTCAGGCAGCACCACATAGATCCTCAGCCAAGGAAGCAGGAGCTCACCTGGGATGGGAGCTGCAGCTGACTCCTCTAACTTGGATCTCAAAAATGACACTCAAAAAGAAGCTGAGTCTTAATCCTGGCTCTTGTCTACAAGCACTGTGTATGTACAGGCCTACGTAGGACCCATCAGAGCCAGCGCATGGGGTCCCAGCCGGGGCCCTTCAAACAACACACATCAGAAGACCCAAAGGGAGAGGGATTGCTAGATGTCCAAGGGTGTATAAAGGGCACATCTGGAGGCAAAAGGATGTAGCTAAAAAGAGCAGAGCTTCTATGGGCGATTTCATATTAAATCGGCTTAATTTACAAGTCAAAAGCGTATTACCTCCCTTCTCCAGCTGCAATGGCCTCAGGAAACCAGAGACAGCTGCATAGTGCAGGGAGAAGTAAGTCAAGGGCTAGAATCTGGATCAGCCACATCCAGAGACCCTGAGGGAGGGGACTGGCTGATCAACCCACAGACTCCACCCCGGGGGGCGGAGCCAAGTTTTGATAGGAGGAAATGAAGACAAAGACTCTGGAGGAACTGATTTAGGGAGGACCCTTTCAAAGAGAGAGTCTCTGAATTGCGTTTGAGGTAGTAACTTGAAGTAATGGTTTCAAGCCTATCATAGAAAGATGTTTATAGCCGTCATCAAGACATGCATAGTCAGATCACAAGGTAGTAAAATGCCTTGTCTTCAGCATTTGCCTAGTCCTCTACCCTATCTTCACCCCCATCCCAGTCTCTACGTCCCCTGATGTAGAACCAGGTACACTGACAGACTCCCGCTCAAAGATAGACTAAGAGAAAGGCATCTACCTTGCCCACTGGACTTGAATCTAGACCTCCAAAGTTCTAGATAACAGAGGACTCCATCACAATACCTTAGTTAGGCCAAACATGTCACTATCAATAACATAACAGGAGCAGTAACAATAATAACTTTGCAAAACCCAATACTGGCTAACGTCATCCAAAAGTATACATTTGTCCTTATTTGACCGGGTGGTCTCAGGCAAGGTTTAATGTCCAGCTGAATCGTTAGTTCTATCCCTCTTTACTCTGAGAAGCATCTGGATTTGAATAATGCTTTAAATATGCACTTTATATAATAATCCTTTTTATATACACTTTATAATAATGCTTTATGTAATCTGCCAACCAACGACAACCTGCTAAGACTCATCTCATTGTAGATCTCCTTTTACAAAGCAAGCAGAAGTCTAACAAAGGCAGAGCAGTGTTCTAACCAGGTTGTGTATCAAATTGGAGCTGAGTTCTCATTTCCATCTGAAAAAATTCCTTGAAGAACAAATGCTTTCCAGGTTCTCCTCTAAGCTCCAGTGCAAGGGAGATCCCCAGGATCTGCTCAAGGAGCATGGGAAGCCCAGAGGATGGGACTGGAAGCTTACCCACCCCGCTGATAACACGGCCAGACCCTTCTGAACACTTAATATGGGGTGGCTGCAAAAGCTCCTGATGTTGAAGAACTGATGTTGAAGAAGCTGAGCAACATGATTTTGCTTCTGTATCATGTGCGCCTAGAACACTAACAAGCATGCTGGGTCTCCAGTGACAAGCGTTAAGTTGGTGACCACATAAATCTCCCCAGGCTGACAAATACTTTGCAACCAACTGACACAGTTTCCTGAGTGAGCAGTTGTATTTATGTCAAAATTCACTCCATAAATATTTATGTCAAACCCAACATCAGAGCACAGCACATGGAAATACAATGAGAACCCATAATGACAGGAGTAATCCTTGATTTTATCTGGTCCTGAAGGCTAACACAGGTCATAGGAAGAAACCTTCACTATATACCAATGCATATCAGTATAAATCACCATCCTTTGAATTTGCATAGAAGGGCACAAACTTTTTCCTGAAGATTAGCTTGTGTGTGTGTGTGTGTGTGTGTGTGTGTGTGTGTGAGAGAGAGAGAGAGAGAGAGAGAGAGAGGGCTTGAACTCTGGGCCTGGGCGCTGTCCCTCAGCTCTTCTGCTCAAGGCTAGTACTTTACCACTTGAGCCACAGAGCCAATTCCAGTTTTCTGGTGGTTTTATTGGAGATAAGAGTCTCACGGACTTTCCTACCTGGGCACCATGATCCTCAGATCTCAGCCTCCTGAGTAGCTAGGATTACAGGTATGAGCCACCAGCACCCGGCCAAAGGTTAGCTTTTGATTAGCAAACACCCTCTCTGTTCTTCCATGCCTGTGTTCATCCAACAGAGCCTATCCTGGGCACAGAAAAGTCTTTCTTCATCTGCTTCTAATTCAATCTATTCTCCTGCAGAGCATTTGCCATTGTGTAAAGACCCAGCAAGTACCAGATGGGTAAATGGGTATTTGGAATGAAGGAATGCACTGTGCCAGTTCTTCCCAGACCCTAGGCTTTGAGTCTTCTGGAAGCAAGTTAACACTTGGCTGGAATTCATTTTTGGATTCTAGGAAAGCTGACATAATTCCAGAGTCCCAGACACCCCTTAGATACCACGGCTCAGATGACGCAATGTCTTGAATGCATCCCCCCAATATTTCACATATCAGAAACTTCACTCCCCAAATTCATGATAGCATGAGGTCTCTGAGAGACAATTAAGATTAGATGAGGCCATGAAGGTGAGCCCTAGTGGGAGGCTTAGAAGAAGAAGAGACCTGAGTTTCCACGTTTGCTCGATACCACCACATGAGTCCCTCTGCTGTGGCATAACAGGAAGGCCCTGCAAAGATGCTGTGCTGTTGGAGAGCTTGGCGATCTAGAGCTCAAAGCTCCAGAACATCAACCTGAATGACCTTCTATTGATGATCATATAGGCATGTAGGGTAGGGTAAACTGTGTCTACAACCAGTGTGTGTAAGGTAAATAACACGATCACCCAGGGCCCTGGTAGAATGGCCTGCTGATGAATATCCATGCTGGATTGATGGGAGAAGAATGCAAAGCCTAGGATGAGCCTAGGGACCAGAGCCTGGTGCCAGACTCTAAGCCTGGCCCCAGGAGAATGCCCCCAGCGCTTCCCATTGTATCCCAGCCTTACCTTTCATCCACCATAATTAGGAAGGAAGTGGGAGGAAGGGAAGAATGGGAGGAGGAGGAGAGATGAGTCAGGGGAAAGTAGGTCAGACTCCCACACTCCTACAGCACCAAGTGTGGAGGGAGCTGCCTAATGGCAGCTCAGGAACACCCCTCCCCATTCATACACGTCACCTCGGTGCTGAGTAAAGCCAAGACAGGGAGCTTCCCGCCTCCCCAGGCAACAAGGGCTCCTCTCCCATGACTACCCACAGCCTCACTCTACCTCCACGAGAACTAACCTGTTCCTCTCATTTTAAATAACTCCAATCCCATACTTGTAATAGGCCCTGTATAGGTCCATGTTCCAAATAACTATAGTGAATGAGAAGTGTTGTCTCTGAATAGGGACAGCTACTTAGGTTTGATTTCCTAAAACTTGGTGACTTAGTACAAAGCTAATATCAACCATTTCAAGACTTCTGGGAGAAAAAAAAAATCACAAATGACAAGCACTTGGAAGTCTGAGGCAGAAGGATCATAGGTTTGAGGCCAGACTAAGCTATCTGAATTCAAGACCACCCCTCAACTTTACATAAGGACACCCTCCCCCCTCCTCCCATCAATAAGAAAAAAATGCCTAGCTCAATATGTCAATGACCTACTTGAGAATTCATTAAATGTTTTGGGGTTCATAATATTTCCCTTTGGGAAGCTAGAGAGTGTTTTAATGTAAAATATTATTTGACTCGCATGACTAACCAAACTAAGGAAACATTGGGCAGTCATGATAGATGTCTCTTGCTTCTAATACTTCCCAGAATCTTTAGAATAATTCCTTGTACAACTCTCCTAACAGATCTAAAACAGAACCTTTTTCTTTTCTTTTCTTTTCTATTCTTTTTTTCCAGTCCCAGGGCTTAAACTAGCACTCTACCACTTGAGCCACAGCACCACTTCCAGATTTGTATTAGCATTGAATTTCAGGGATTATATGGGGTGAAGAAAACCTGAAAACGTGGTGAGAAGGCTTGTAGCCAGTCCAGAGTTCAAATCCTTCAGCACCGAATCACCATCTTTAGATCTCGGCCTCCTGAGTAGCTAGCGTTACAGGCATAAACCACCAGAGCTGGGCTCAGAACCTTTTCTATGTATGGAATTCTCATTGTGCGGGCCTTCCTCTGCCCTGAGAGTTCAAGCAACACTCAGAAAAGCTGGTGTGGCAGCCTTGAAGCCTGAACAGCTCTCTGAGCCTTCAGAGCGGTAGCTGCCTCCTCGGTTCTCCTCCCTCCGGCTTAAGACTAAATCCTAACTCTGCCAGGCATGAGCAAGCTGTGGGAGGCACAGAGCGCTCCGCTGATCTTTCAGAATGAATGACACCCACATGCTTGAGAGGAGCCTATCTGATCAGGGTCCAGGCTCTGAGCCAACTATCAGTCCCAGAGACATTTCCCAATCTATCCATTTTCTTAGCTTTCAACAACAAAAACAAATTTAAAAATGTCTTTTAACCTTGACTGCCTCAGCCACAGACCTGGGAAATCCAAGAAAAAGAGTCCTCCTGTTTCATGCAATGTTTTTCTACAAAGGTAATGAATTCAGTGTCCTTTCCCCAGAGCTGGGTGAGGAATGTGACTGAAGGGTAACGCATGTTAGAGCCATGATGGCAAGTGCATGCTATCAGTTCTGAGAACCAATGGGCTTAAGTGGATCTTCATAGGATGAATCAGCATTCTGGGAAATCAGGCCTGCTTTGGACGGGCCTCTATGCATCATGGATGTGCTGTTCCAGGGCCAGCTAGAGAGTCTTCAATTGCCTACAGTGTGTCTTTCCTGTGTGTATGGGAGGAGGAAGAAAGAGAGAGAGAGGAGAGAGAGAGGCAGACAGACAGACAGAGAGACAAAGAGACAGAGACAGAGAGAAAAAAAGACATACAATAACAGAGACAGAGAGAGAAATTGAGGCAGATGCTTTCTAAGACAGTAAGGCACGTGTGCAGAGAAAAAGAGACAAAGCAGCTAAGGGTCAATTCCGCCTTAAACACCTGTAGACTCTGAAGCACCAGGAACATCACCTCTTGGAAAGACTCCAGCTTCTTCCCTGTATCCTCAGATGGTGTTTTTGGTCTTGCATTAGGTCTCAAAATATTGGGGCACTTATTGAAGAAGGATTCCTTATTTGGGGGTTGGGGAGAGAATAAAACAAGCGTCTTCAGTTAATAGAAATAAGCAGCATTCAGAGGTGCTCCTTGCAGGACAGTGCTCCCTAACCGACCCCCGTCCACCAGGGCCGGTGCTCCCTAACCGACCCCTGTCCACCAGGGCCGGTGCCCCCTACCAAAGGCACAAGGAGAGTCAGCCTTTCCTCCAAGGTCCCATGAAAGAAAGGACAGTGTGGGTTTGCCCCCGGTATTCACAGCCACTCACCTTCTGCTCCCAAGCAAAAGTGAAAAGTGCAAATTAGACTAGAGGGTAGAAAAAACAACAACAGTGCTACACAATTCCTCAAAAATAAAGCCCGAGGGGCTGAGAAGGTGGCTCAGTGGTAGAGCGCTTGCCTTGCATGCATGAGGCCCTGGGTTTGATTCCTCAGCACCACATAAGCAAAAAGAAAAAAGCTGGAAGTGGCGCTGTGGCTCAAGTGGTAGAGCTCTAGCCTTGAGCTGAAGAGCTGAGGGACAGCGCCCAGGGCCAGAGTTCAGACCCCACAACTGGACCATAAATAAATAAATAAATAAATATAAAGTCCGAAACCCTGGCATGAGGGCATTTGTAGGTGCTGCCTTATGATGAGAACAGGGCCTTCATAAACTCAATGAGAGTCCTAATATGAACTGAGCATGGATGTCTCATGACTCTTATCCGGGCCACTCAGTTGGCTGAGATCTGAGGCTCTTCATTCAAAGCCAACGAAGCAGGACAGTCCCCAGGGCTCACAGCTCCAATCTAGCAGCAAAACTGGAAGTTGAAGTGTGGTTCAAATTGTAGAGCATCAGCCTTGAACAAAAAAGCTAAGGGACACTAACCAGGCACTGAGTTCAAGCCCCAGTATTCACACACACACACACACACACACACACACACACACACACACACACACACACACACACACGCACACACACACACACACACACACATACACACACACACGAAGAGAATTGGCTGCAAACTAACTGGGTCCTTACCAGACATCCTCTCTGTCCACATCTTACTTTTACCAATCTGAGCCTCCATGACTCTGATTTTAAAAAATGCTTATTGCTTAAGTCACTCGACCCACAACCTGCCATAGCAGCACAAACTAAGACAAGAAAACACTTCATCCGATTTACTGCACCACAAAACTTACTGGCGACCTCCTGAGATAGCTTCTCCACACCCTGCACTTTCAGAAGAAAGCCCTCTTCACTTCCTTCACTTCCTTTCTCCATCTGACCATTCACATGCCAGACAAACCTGCCGCCACACATGCACTTACTCCACTTGGCAGAACCAAGTAGCCAGCCCGAAACCACGCGTGGCATTTGAGTTGTTGTGGGGGGAAGAAGGTATTCAAGTGGATTTTCAGATACTGACCCCCAAGAAACATGGAGGCTTCATATAATCGGGAGTCTGTTTCCGCGCTTTGTCACTGAGGGGCACTCTGATTGAGCCCTGGTAAATTAATCCAGAAAGCAGAAACAGATAGAGCAGCTCTAGGGGATGAACACATGGTGAGATTGCGGGGCAGGACCTCGACCTTGTGCTCCAGGCAGAGTGACCCTGAAAACTTGGCATATGGACACATTCCTTTGAATCTTCCTCTGCCCACCCTCCTCCTCCCCCTCAGAACCCATCCAATGCTAAATCCAGTGAAGTTCCTGAATCTTCCACTGCTACAGGGCAGAGCTGCTCCACGAGGGGGCTGGCTGTATCTGATGACATTTTGGGTTTTCTTATCTGGTGCCTATCACTGCCATTGAGCAGAAAGGCCAGGGGTCCCCCTCGAGCAACAGCTGACCAAGGCTGAGAAATCCCTGGAACAAGGGTGTGCAAAGAAACATATGAGTAATCTTGCTCTCTTTTTGAGGGTTTTCCACATCATAAATGAAAGCAAGGTCGAAATAAGGCTGGTAAAGTGGAGGAGGAAATGGAAGCCTGAGTTGCAGAAGGTTCTAGAGCTTGACTCACCCCCCAAAGAGCAGATTTGGATCCCATATCCTAAACTCATGTGCAAGATGGTCCTTTGCATTAGGAGTATTTAGCTCTGGTGATAGATGTGAAAGGTTCTGCAGAAACAATGGAGAAGACAAGCCGACTGGAATGGATGGTAGACAGAGTTCTCCCTGAGGGTAAGAGAGGTAGAGAAAGCAGCAAGCGTTTTCCTGCCTAAGTGGGGCTAAGAGGTAGTGAGAGAGGCACCAGGACAGGAGGCTGAAGAGATTCTGCACTGCTTTCCTCAGTGGTGTAAACAGATCGTGCCCTGGGATTTCCGGTATTAGAAGACGCAGTGTGTACAGTAGGCCTATTCTAAGATAGCCCAGTGACCCCAACCCTGTATCTGCAGCTTTGTGTAATCCTCTTCCACGATAAGGAGGCTTCTGGCTTCTGCCTTGCTTGGGCTCTCTTGCTAGCTCTGATGCATGCCAGGGGAAGGTGAGAGGTTTATTGTTTTCAGCTGCTAAGTTAGGGGTAGATTTTCACATGCACACAGAGGGTATCAACTGTTTCCTATGCAGGATTTCAGACCTCTGGGATTCATCTGCCTCTGATTCCAATTTTCTTTAAAGTGTGCAGTCATTTTTCTGCTTTCTCTCCACAAGCTAGCCTTCAATGTTTTGTACACATACAGCTTTGGACAATCTGTATGCTAGGATACTTTTTAATTTATCAAAGGGGCAAAACATCAAGCTTCTGCTCCCCATGGTTGGGGAATCTCTGTTTTTCTTAGTTTGAATGTTTCATAATTGCACACATTTTTATTTCTCGCCCTTCAGGTTGTACGGGCACTTTCTGGATTCATGTCCCCTCTCTCCCCATCTGTGAGCCCCTCCTCCCAAGACTTTGCTCATCAGTTTCCTTCCTACCTTCTGGTAGATTGCTATGTATATTTAATGAGGTACCTTGAGGGACCTCCTATCCAGCAATCAGGGAAGCTTTCCCTACCAACCTTCCTCTTTGGGTCGCAATGTCTCTTCTCTGAAATTTCAAACGTACCTGGAGCATATTCTACTATACATTATTGATTGCTCTTAAAAACACTCATCTCAGCCAGGTTAGAGACGATATTGTACTAAGCCTGTATTTCTCAGTTCTGGATTACCCCTCCATGAGTGAATGGGTGAGCCCAGTAAAAGAGGAAGAATAGACAATAATCATTTTTATCTTGCCTACAGTACTCACAATTAATTTCTGGAGCCACTTGCTTCTTCTGGAAGAAATGACTAAAAAAATACTCATTTCCCCAGGGCCATGATGAGCCCAGTTGATGTCATTGTGTAGGTAAATTGATTTTCTAGAGCTTTTGAGAGGTCACCACATGGGAGACTAGGTGACAAATGTTCTGTTATCCCCCCCTTTACCTTAGTTAGTCCAACACCTGCCAACACCCCTATAATATTGACTTTACTTGCAAGAGCAAGAACATGATATATAACATTTTCTACAGTTTTTAGAAAAGCCATTTACCAGTGACTTTAAAAGAACAAAGGATATCTATGATAACTCAGTATACACACACACACACACACACACACACACACACACACACACACACACACACACACACACACACATACACACTGGGGCTCACATTATGATGTAAGAAAATTCCTTTAGTTTCCATTTAAGTAATGAACAGAGAGGATGTTTTATGAACTTTCTTGGGATAAGTGACTGGTACAATCTCACTGTCTCTTTGCAGAATTGAAACTCTAATGGTCTTCATGGCTGAGTATGAAGGGCTGTGGTAATCATTTCTCTGAAAGGAGGGAGCATGTTTCCTTCCAGTGCAGAAGCTATTTCTGCACCACAGCCCATTGAGGTGATGGGACACAGTTCCCAAAAGCCTCCAGGAGAGATGGCACTTCAGAACACTAAACACCCAAACAGGTTGTCCTTGATTTTAAGCTTCACAAAAACACACACTTTTAAATCTGACTATAAAGTTAGTAATTTAATAGCAGTTTCAAAAGTAGTTTGGGCACAAGTGATAGTTATAGGAGATTTTTCAAGTGACCAACAACAATTTTATCCAATCTAGAAACAAGGAAAAGTCTGATTGGATTAAGGAAGTTTGCAAGAGGTGTGGAGAGAGAGAGAGAGAGAGACAGACAGACAGACAGACAGACAGACTGACTGACTGACTGACAGACAGACAGAGACAGAGAAGAGAGAGAGAAGAGAGAGAAGAGGGCATTGCCACTACTATGTTTTCTGCTGAGGCTCCACAAACATACCTTAAACTAGAATTACAGTAGTTTCTTTATTCTGGGGGGAAAAAAGAAATAGTTTGAAAGAATTTTTTCAGAGAACACTTGTGTCCCCAACCCTGGTCAAGTTCAGAGGAGAATGGGGGACACAATCAACTGCTGTATGTCAAAGGAATAGAAAGACCCCCCCCTGAGAGAATCAAAAGAGAAAATCCTAGGATAACAGGAAACATTATGTAAAACTTAAATAATGCAAGGGTGAGATCAGATAAATATCAGGGGGTGGGCGGCAGCTAGACATACACTCTCATTCTTGATGTAGAGAGATTTAGGACTGATTTTTCTGCTCTTTTGTTTTGTTTTTTGTTGGTTTATCTTTGGCTTTGAGGTTAGAAGGTAGAATATGCTCATATATTCAAAGTACTTTATATGTGTGTGTGAAAATAGAACCATGAAACCTATTAGAATGGTTTTAAGGAGAAGGGGTGAGGGAGAAATAAAGAGGTTAAGTTTGAGGAAGGTACTTTGTATTTGCATCTGGAAATGAAACAAACAAACAAATAACTCTCCTCATGGAACTTTAACCCCTCTGTACAGTATCTTTATAATAAAAATATATATTAAAAGAACTCCCCTATGTGCAACTACCATAGGCTAATCAAAAACGTTTCCAGGTAACCTGTGGGGGGCGGGGAGATGGAGAAGGATGAAAGGGGTGACATTGACCAAGATGTACGCACAAAATGATAAGTTACAACCCCTGTGCACAATGACAACACAGAAATGAATAAATTAGAAAACAGTCCTTTAAAGAAAGAAGCAAAAATCCACCTACAGAAAGCAGACATTCTTTTTGTAAATTGGAGTTGCGGGGCTTTCCGCCCAGGAGCTGGGAGGCTATCCGGCCCAGCACAGCTGTCTGAGCAGCAGCAACGCCAGTCTGCGATGCGGCACTGACCCCAACTCCCACCATGCTCTCACAGATCCAAGTTCAGCCATCTGTGGTGACAATGACAAAGGATTTAATCATAGAATCTTTGCCCAGGAGGGAACTTTCCGGGCCAGTTCTCTCAGTTTAGAGTTTAGAAAGTGAGACACAGGGAGGGAAAAACAGCCTGAACATGGGATGGCTACAGCAGAGAGCAGATGGAAGCCGGGGCAAGCGGCCCCTGCTGGGCTCCTTCCGCTTGCTGAGGAGCAGAGCTGAAGCTCACCTTGCAGACCGGGGATGATTTAAGTGGTTGAAGACAGAGGGAGCAAAGGTGGTTAATCAGCAGGCTCTGGCCTGACTCTCCTGAGTCCCAGAATGCGAGATAGTGAGTTCCTAACTTAACTTGCTGTCATCCGGTAAGCCCCCTGTCCTGTCATGAAACATGGCTCCACTTAGGGTAGCTCATTATCAAAACTCTCCACTGGTTTCTCCATAGGCTCCACTAGAACCTAAAGTGCACCGTTGGTGACATGGTATTCCATACCAGCGCTGACGTGACCTGTGAGCACTCCCCCTCTTCCCTACAGCTCAGCCTCCTGTTTCTTCCGCTGGCCCACCTATACTGATCATTTTAATTTCTCCCCCCACTCTGTAATGCTCTCCCATGTTGCAATATTCAACTCAGCTTATAAGAGCAGTCCACAGGGCATCTACTGTTGATTGTCTTATCTTTGTACTTCTGGAGCACACAAGTAAGTGAATAATGGAGGGTAAGAAACTAAGAGAATAGTGTAGCCAGGCTGCAGAATGGTTCAGACTTGGGGGTTTCGGTCATATGGTGTAGCCACTTATTATCTGTATGATCCTGAACAAATCCCTAACCTCCTGGAACATTTTTGATTTGCAAAGTGAGACATTAATGCAGCCATCTTCTAAGAGCAAGGAACTCTCAGATACCTGTCCCATGCTTAGGATGCAATCTGGCACTTAATTTGTTCCATGTATCCTTATGTAGTTGGAATAAAATATAACAACATGCATACCGATCATTTATCTTGCTTCACCATGACTTTGGTCTACCTTTCCCCCATTTGCTGCCCTGGGAAGCCAAATCTGTCTAGTTCACTTACTCATTCAGAAGTTGGTTATTAAGCACCAGTGTATTTCAGATACTAGCTTAGGCAGGAAAGGCAGTGAGCTGGGGAGAAAAGCATAATTCCTGTTCTCAGCAATTTCATTCATATGGTAAGAGGTGTCTAAAAGCTGCTTTTACTAGTCAAGAATGAACTAAAGGCAGAAGAGAGCTCAGTATGCCTGCCTGTATTCTGTATGTGTCTTTGCTCTAAGCTATTCTCTGCAGTCACTTTGTAATCCCCCAGGAGGGAGGACTGATTCTAATCAATAATAAGGATCCCAACCTACCCCTACATAACAACAGCAACCCCTCAACAGACCACCCATGGTAACTCTACTAGCCATCTAAACTTCTCAGGAAGGAAATAATGATCAGCATGACCCTTCTTTGACTAGAATTACACATACCTCTCTCCTCCTGCCCCCATATTATTCTGTATGTAGTCTAAAACTCAGGTCTATATTCCAAACCAAGGAAGATACTCTAAAATTGTCTTTCTGTGACTGCAATGAAAACAATCATTTTTCTCTGCCCTCCCCCTTATCTCTTAATGTGGTCTACAGGGCCCAAATTGCTTGACTTTGTATGTGGAACTCCTAGAGTTTGAACCTCAAGTCTGGAGCCCTAGGTTCAGGCTTGGGAAACACAAGTAGACATGTTTACCTTTAATGCCTTTATAGACATCACCACAGTAACCACACAAAGTGATCATCAAAGTCAACCTTTGATAAAATTATTTATCAATGGCAAGCATCTGACTTTTATACATTTTATACATTATTTTAGTAAATATGTGTGATTTCCCCAATTTTCACCAGAAAAAGTCACAATCCTATTGGACTAAGGGATTGTTGAGGGATGCACAGATAAGAATCAGTAGCACAAGAACCATCTGAGGTAAGTACACCTATAATCCCCCTCTGCCTCTCTCTGGGCTTTTGTATCTGGTCTTATAGGCATTGAGTCATTGTTTCAACGAAACAGTGCTGGATGACATATGAGAAACAGAAGGGAACATTCAAGATTTCATTTTGGATTTGCTTTCTGAAATTGGAATCCATGACACTTACTAAAACCAATCATCCCATTAAATGTGTTTTTTGTGTCTGTCCTGGGCTTGACCTCAGGGCCTGGGCGCTGTCCCTGAGCTTTGTTGCTCAAAGCTAGCATTCTACCACTTGCGCCACAGCTCCACTTCTGGCTTTTTTGGTGCTTAATTGGAAATAAGAGTCTCATGGACTTTCTTGCCCAGGTTGGCTTCAAACCACACTACTAAGATCTCAACTTCCTGAGTAGGATTACAGGCATGAGGCACTGGTGCATCCCATAACATTTTAAGAATAGTATTTCTCAGTTTTTTTCTTTCTCTGCAGTATTTAGCCATATTCCATTCTGCTGATTTCTCACTTCAAATCGTGTCTGTCACAAAACCATCGAAAAATCATATTGAGCCAATAGCATGTTCATTACATCTTACTTAATTTTAAAATTCTATATTTCAAGTCTTACTATTAATAAGTAGGACTGGCATTGAATGACTGTTCATGTGTGGCTCAGGACAGTACGCCATCCACATGTAACAATGACCTTTCCGGTGGCTAAAATTACTCCACTATTACAGATGGGAGAACACATACAACCTGACCAAAGTTCAGAGTAAATGAGAAGCAGGACTTGATCCAAAGTGCACACATTCGAGGGGTTGTATTTCAGGCACCTCACTTACTTGGAAACATCAAGTGCCACTGGCGAGAAGACTGTCACTCTGAGCAAGGGTCCACACCAGTGAGGAGGAGGGGGTAAGATCCTCTTCAGGGACTCATAAAGTCACCCAGAGAGAAAGCGGGTCTAAGCCATGAAAGGATGCTCCCAAAGGCCGTTCTATTAGAATGTCCATTGTTGGTATCCATCACATTCACTGGCTTAACCAAACATTCCATTTGGAATGACTCCCTGGCTCACAGAGAAGCTTGTATGCACTCTCTTCAGGATAGACTGAAGAGCGGCAAGGTGAACGGCAGCAAGGCACAGAGTAGCTGACCTTCAGTCCTGGCATGGCCTGAGATTTGATCACACACTGACCTAGGTGCTTAAAACACATAAGGGAATGGGATTTAAATTGTGCCATCAAGAAGTTTACCCGTCCTGGGAAATATTCATATGGTAAGCACAGCAAGAAAGAAATAGCTTGCAATGCTACAGCTAAATATCGTATGTACAAATAATTGTATGAGGTGATGTCCACTTTCCTTTGTAATCTGGTAAATGTAGATTCAACTCATAATATGGTACCACTTCACATTGAAAAGAAGAGCTAAACTTTTTTTAAATGATAACTGTGAGTGTGGGTTTGAAATAACTGGAATTTTTATCTAGCTCTGGATTAAATTATGTAACTACTAAAAATATTTAGCAGTGTTTAATAAAACTAAACATAGGCATACCCTATTATGCAACCCTGACATTCGTTATTAATACTCAATGAAATTACGTGTATTTATGTATTAAAATATATAAGAATATTGCTATCATTCCCCATAATAGTATTTCTCCAGTACTGGAAATTACACAAATTTAATTGGGATGGGCAAATGAACTGTGGTATATTAATGCTTTTTAAGTATGAATTGTCAAATACAGTTTGAGCAAAAATAATCCAGACATAAAAGAACATATACTGTGCTCTCATTTTTATCCATCTGTCTAAACCCAGTCAACACTAATTTATGTTGTTAGAAGTCAAGAGGTAAGAGCCACGGGCGGGTGCTGTATGGTGAAGTCGGGGGGTAGGGTTACTGGGAGCTTTTCCACTTTTTGAGCTAGGGGAGTCTGGACTGGATCTTTGAATTTGGAAAAATCCATCATGATTATGCACATTTATGTGTATTTTACAATGTGTATTTCAATAAAGAAAATTGAAAGTTTCTTCCATGCTATTCATATTTTGAGGTGTGATCTTTAACATGGTTTCTCTAAAGCTCCTGTTATATCTTTAAATAAGAGGATATCTCAAAGATGTTGTCTTTAATTTTTCTGAACCTGGACCAATAAATGAAGAGTTATGAGAGCTTTACAAATTACATGTGAAGTGAAGACATCCATTACGAAGTTTACTGTGTAGCAACTTTGACCAGCACACTCAACGTTTTGAGTGAATGAATGAGGGAATGAGTATGCAAATGAATGGGTGAGTGATTTTCTACCTGTGCTATCTCTTTAAGGGATGCCCATCCACCATTTTGAGAACTAGGTAGAATTGTCAACTAAAACTAATCTGTACATGTTCTGTAACCCAGTGTGTTCAAATGAATGTTATCATTTCTCTGATAATTTCCCACATTTCAACTCGCATCATGCATCACCTCTTCAACATACATTGCATTCTTGCCATACAAGCCCCTGATTCACTCTGAAACATCTTCCTGGCATTTCTGCCCTTCTGCATCTGGCCCAAACCCAGACTGCTTCGTCTGCACAAAGTTCCCATCCCCTCATCCATCCAAGCCCATCCCGAAAGCCCAGGCCACTTGCAAATTCCTCCACATCCTCTCTTCCTTGGTAGTTCCCGTTCCCTTTTGTCTACTTCTGCAGCAGTAAACATCATTGCCAAGAGAAACTTAAGCCCTGTGTGAGACTCTGGTGTTAATGATCTATATTAACTTGCAGTGCAATCATTCTTAAGGCAGTAGGGATATGGCTTTCATTTTGTCGCATAGAGATGATAAAAATAGACGATAGAATTGGGCATTATTATCCCATTTTCAAAAGAATTAAACCAAGGCTGCAAGTGCCTGGGAAGCACATCTATCCTACACAGCTGGAATCTAGATGACTGGGAATTTAAAACCAGGGCCGGCAGCATGTTCCAAACTCCCATAGCCGGCACTGACCACTGAAGTTATGGATATCCAGCATACTGGCTGTAGACTTGAGGGTGGTTCTTCCTGCAAAGTAATTGTGACCTGCCCCTCTAACCAAGGTGCCTGTGTGTGTGTGTGTGTGTGTGTGTGTGTGTGTGTGTGTGTGTGTGTGTGTTATAATGCACAAGAATCATAAAAGTACAAATCTATTGAGTATTATCTGTAACTGCAAACAAATTTCATTGGCTTCTAACTGGATGAAGCAGCTTACTCTCAAAGGCTCAGAGAAGTTAGGCTACATACTAAAGGACACATAGTAAACAGTGACAGGAACTGGGCTTAGAATACACTGACCCCTAACATTTATTTCTGCCTGGCTTGTTCCACCACAAAACTTACCTCCTTAAAGATCCAGGTGTCTGTGAGCTTTAGGAGAAAGCACTGTGAATCCCATAATAAAGGGGAAAGTGAGATCCTACTTCCCTTTCAAGCTGTCATTAATTTTAGATTACTTTTATTCCTGCTGTTTTGGATGGCGACTTCGATTCATCTTTCAAAGCTAATTCAGATATCCCACTCTGAAGGAAGGCTTCTCAGATCTTCTGCTCCTCTGTTCCATGTAACAAACTGTACCCCAGGGACTGACTTTGTGGGAGGCAGTGGACAGGGTACCGGGGATTCAGTAGTGAATAAAAAGTCATACTCTTTGGTCCTCTGGACTGACGTTGTAGGGGGCCATGCCTCACTGTCAAATGCGATTTCCATCTGCAGCAGATGCTGTGAATGAAAAGACCAGGGACCTTTAAAAAGTATAATGGGCATTGGATCAAGTTCTAGAGGTCAGGGATGGCTTCCTAGTGCTTGGATAGAGTTAATTAACCTGGCAGTATCCGTGCTCTGAGTTAGCACTCACTCCACTATGGGTTATCTCTTTTTTCTCTGTCTAGGAGGCATGCAAGGACACAATCCTGTCTTATTCACATCTGATCTCATGCTCCAGAAAATTTGCATGGCACATTACAGGTGACTCTTGAACCTGATGTTGGGATTACCGCCACTATCCACGCCACGTGGCTGTGGTTCTGTGGAAACCTGTGGTGTCTGTGTGGATGCAGCCCCCACAAGGGGGACTTCATTTCCACTGCAACTTCCAGTACCTCAAGAACAAAAACAACAATTTGTAGACAACAAAAGGAATGAGCACACAAACTTCCCCCAACTTCTCCTCTGCAATGCTAATTTGCTTTCTGCTAATTTGCTCTTCGCCAGCTCCTTCATAGCAATTTCACAAGCTATGGCTTCTGTTAATGACTGTTTGCAAATCCAATTTGATGACAATGCTTTGTGGTGAGCTTGGTTCAAACACTGGCTTACAAAGAGAAGAGCAGAGACAGGGATGAAGCAACTCGGGCCAGAGTACAGATCAAACAAGCTGCCTTGTCAAGGGAGGTTTACTCTTAGGAACTTTAAAAATATTTAAAAACAGGTTCTAACAGAACCTAGTTTTTATTTTTATTGAGATAGTTTGGTTTTCTTCATTTTGTTTGCTTGTTTGGATTTTTTTCTCTAACTAGAAGGCTCCTTTCAGACATTATAATGGACAAGGAACAGATTTGAGTGTGGAGATAAATTCCAGGTAATATAGCAAACTGAGGGAAAATTCTGAAATCCTGAGCCTCAGCCCCAGCCTTGTGTGTGCGTATGTGTGTGTGTGTGTGTGTGTGTGTGTGTGTGTGAGAGAGAGAGAGAGAGAGAGAGAGAGAGAGAGAGAGAGAGAGACAAAGAGAGACAAAGAGAGACAAAGAGAAATGTGTGTGTGTGAGAGAGAGAGAGAGAAAAGGAGAGAAAGACTCTTCCTACAATGCAGTTTCTTTAATAATGCACTGAAAGTCTGAGATTCTGGCTAAGTTGGCACTCTATAGGGCAGGGCTCCATGCATGGGAACTTTAACAGGAAATGCTCCCCCTGGCACGTTGCTCAGGGCTCCTCAGAGCAACCCAGTGAGATGAGCTGATGCCTGCAAGCTCTCTCGGAGCCGTCTGTCAGACCTAAGACTGTTTCCATGTGGTACCCCCGTCTCCCCTGCACACTGAAGAGCAAGAGTATTGACGTGCATTTCAAATTTCTTTGGATGCATACCATCGCCCTAACACTTGGTGGCTTAAAGCAACAACTATTTTGTCCCTTTCAGTTCTATCAAGATGGGGCTTTAAGTGGAACTCTGCAGGGGAGTTCCAGCCAAGGTCATGGTCTCCTGCCAGCTGTCAGTTCAGGACAGCACCAGCCTCTAAGAAGAAACATTCCACAGGGAGATGGCGGGTCTGTCGGGCCCAGCCAGTGAGCAACATCACTGCGACCACGGGTCCAGACTCCAGGGACAAGGAAAACATCCCACCTCTCAATGGAAACTGAGGGGCCAACGTGCAAAATAATGGACAACCTACGAGAGATGTCCAGAGTACAGTAGTGAGAGACATGATCTTTGGAGCCAGACATTTGGCCCTGTCATTTAGTGTGGCTCTGTGGATAGGCTACTTCACTTCTCTGAGCCTCAAGCATCTCTTCTCTAAATGAAGGGAATTATAGTGTCTACCTCCAGGAATTACTTGCAGGAGAATATACTCCACACAGAGGGAGGCTCTACAGGCCATTCGAGCAGCCATGCTAGATCGCTTCCACATGTGGACACTTTGGGTTATGGATCAGGAGAAGCACCTGCTGGACATAGTGTAAGTAGGGAAAATAGGTGCACAAGGCGATTTATGTTCACTGCCAGCTAATATTGCCATGATCCATTGAAAATGGGGGAAATCAAATACAAACTGCAGCCAGAGATATCAAGTAGCTTGTCCAACTTCGCTCCCACACTTGCTTTCCCCTGCATACCCTCAGAACTGCTCTTCAGCAGCTGGCTAATAAACAAGAAAATACTTCCAGCCATCTTCAGGTTTAAGGTCTAGTGACAGAGTGGCTGTTCACAAACAAGCAAAATATTGATTCCTTATGTAATGTAAGTAAACAAATCAGTATAAACCCATGAGAGAAAACACTACCGGGCGTAATTGTAACTGTGGCCACTTAATCAATTGCCCATGTACATACCGTGGCTTGTGGGCCTAGCTTAACATTCTTTTCTATAGTTAAAGTTTTAAAATTTACAGACTCGTAGACACACCCACTTGTTTATAATCTTTGTATGTGTGCCGATCCTGGGGCTTGAACTCAGGGCCTGGGTTCTGTCACTGACCTTCTCTTTACTCAAGGCTAGCGCTCTATCACTAGAGCCACAGCTCTGCATACAGATTTTTTGGTAGTAGTCAAGATAAGAGTCTCACCGACTTTCCTGCCTGGATGGATATGAGCTGCAATCTTCAGATCTCAGCCCTCTGAATAGCTAAGATTACAGGCAAGATGGTTGCTTTCATACTGTCATTGCAGCATTGGATACTAGCAACAGATCTACAGCCTATGAAGCTTCAAGTGTTTCTATCTTGCCCTTTACAAAAACAAACAAGTTTTGCAGTCCTTGGCTCAGGAAATAGTGAGGACTGTTGTTCCGCTAATTGCAGGTTTCGTGGAGGGCGATTCCCTGTCCTAGATCATTGCTGACCTGAGGGATATGTGCTCCTCACTTCCTCCAAGGATGGATGCTTTTCGTTTTACAAGATGGTTATGGGCTTTCCAAATTTCTAGTGACACAAGGGCCAGAGGAAGAACCCATCCTCCATAGAAGGGATCAGCCCTGACAGATTTGGGGAGGCAAACCAGAACACAACGAAATGTTCCTTCTCAGAGGTCTCCAACAAAGCTCTGTCATGTGTCGCTGGTGAGAACAGAGTCACATACACTCTAATCAGACACCAGGGAGAGGATGTCTAAGCATGCCCCACTCTCTGTACCCAAAGCTCGCCTGGTCTCCAGAACATGGATTATCTATTGTATACTATAAACTATGTGAAGTCCCCTAGGAAGTTACTCATGTGTGTGTGTGTGTGTGTGTGTGTGTGTGTGTGTGTGTGTGTGTGTGTGTGTCCTCATAACACGATGATTAACTATAACTTCTACCTATCCAGGTTGGTGTCTAAGGGAAAAGTGATGAGAAGATGACAGATTCAGGATTCTATTTAAATCTCCTTCATGTCCAAATTTACATCTTTCTTCTCATGCATACACTTGACCTCTGACCAATTATTTAACAGGTCCAGTCCAATGGGAAGAGAAAGAATGGGTTGGCTGCAGAACAGAGCTCTTGAACGTAAGATGCTCAAACAGACATTAGTGGCTCACACCTGTCATCCTAGCTGCTAAGGAAACTAATCCCTGAGGGATCCCCAGTTTGAAGCCAGCCTGGACAGAAAAGTCTGTGAGGCTCCATCTTCAACTAACCAGCCAAATGTCAGACTGCCATTATAGCTCAAGTTGTGGAGTCATGAGCAAGAAAGCAGAGCAAGAGAGTGAGACCCTGAGCTTACGCCTTCAGATCAGCACAATAAAGATTTTTCAATGGGCTGGGAAGGTGGCTCAGTGGTAGAGCGCTTGCCTTGCATGCATGAGGCCCTGGGTTCGACTCCTCAGCACCACATAAGCAAAAAGAAAAAAGCCGGAAGTGGCGCTGTGGCTCAAGTGGTAGAGCACTAGCCTTGAGCTGAAGATCTGAGGGACAGCACCCAGGCCCAGAGTTCAGGCCCCACGAACAGACCCCCCCCCAAAAAAAAACCAAAGATTTTTCAAGTTAGAAGCTGCTGCAATCATCTTGAAGAGGCGACAAAGCCTGGATGTTCGCATCCACTGCTACCAGGTATTCATACAGGCTGCAACGGTAAACAGCAGGAGCAGCTATAGGTGGTACAGATGCACCCACCCCAGGGAGGAAGGCAAGAGGGAATCCACAGTCTTATCTGCTTATACTACTATTGCTAAATCAAAGCTACATCACAGCTGTCCTTGGGACTCTTGCTTTTATCTCTGAGTACACATTCTAAGCTTAGACATGCCGTAGTCACAAGGACAAAATATTATTAGTTTAGCAGTGTTTTAGCTCCAGCTTTCTCTGTGAATCATGTGTGCATGAATCATAATCACCACTCTTCACATTTTAGAAGCAGATGCACAATTTTTCTTACCCAAAGGGGAAAAAAATCAATTGCTATCTGAATATGAATCTAATGTTTTGGAATCTCTTTGATTTATTCAATTCTGAGCCTTCCTTTGGTGTGGGGGGGGCACACAAGGAGAGTAATTAGGGAAGTTTAAATAAAGAAGATGACATTTACTGAGTGTTTATTCTATCCATGATTCTATGCCATACTTTTCAGAGTCAAGGGAGATGTGAGTTGCTGTTTTATAAAATAGGATCCTGTGGCTCGTGTAAGTAACTTAATAGTGCAGGATCTCCTAGCTAGTGAGCAGCAGAAGCTAGGATTCCGGTTAATATATTGTAAGACTCCAGTCCTGTGTTTCCAATGGTGCTGGCAAAGTTGCCTTATGACAACACAAGGAATGATACAAGAGTAACTGGCTCCAAATGAACCCTTTTACATTTCTCTTCTGGAGATGACATCCAACGCTTTCCCCACCATGGGCCGTGCGATTTATGCCTACTCTCATACTGTGACACTTGGATTAACTGTTGAAAGCTAACTAGTTCCAAACTTTGTAATGGTTTGGACATGAAGTATTTCCTCTGTCCAAACCTCCAGTGTTGCAGACTTGGTTCCTAGATGATGGTACAATTTTGGAAGGTTCTGGAAACTAGGAGATGGGACCTAACTACAGGAAGTGGATCACTGGGAGGAGTCCATGGGGCTGTCTTGTCTCTGGCCCCTGCCTTTCCTCTAGGGGTATTCTGTATCCTCAGGTCTCCTGTCCATTTGAGAAGAGCAGCTTTCCTACAGCACACGCTTACACCACCATGCCGCTCTGCCCTAGCACACAAATCCCAGCTGTGAGCTGAAATAAACCTTTCCTTCTTGAAGTCATTTCTGACATACATTTGGTCATGACAATGAGAAAGCGAGCAAATATAGAATAAGATCATTACTGTGATTAAAACTTAACCCCATGGTTCTTCAGCTCTGGGAAGTAGATGATTGAGGAATAGTGGGACAAGTTGAGAAAGGTTGAAGAAGCACAATACAGCAGTCCTAGATTTCTGTAAGCAAAGCAGTTCTGGTGGGAGCGCAGGAGACCAGAACTCCCACTGGAGTGCTGACCGTGAAAGCCAAGCTCATGAAGTTTCAGACAGGGAATCCATGCATGTACACCATGGAAAAATAGAAAACTTCCCTGCATTACTTTCCCTGTCCTGAGATATTATCAGAGACTGGGGGGGGGGGTTGCTGCTGTTTTTGTAGTTTTAACCCCCAGATACTAGGGCTTGAACTCAAGATATCATGCTTTTGACATAACATTTTTTAAAGTTTACTTTGTTGTAAAGATGCTGTACAGGGGGGTTACAGTTATATGAGTAAGGTAACGAGTACAATTCTTGTAGAACATTGTTACCCCTCCTTTGTTTTTCTCCTACTATCCCTTTCCTCCCCCACCTCACCCACTCTCCCCCACAAAGTTGTAAGGTTCATTTCCAACATGGTGTCTTGTGAGTATTGTTGTTGCAATGGGTCATCCTGTGTCCTTGTTTCAGCATTTTGTTCTTCCCCTTCCCTTCCCCAAATTAGATAAATGTATAAGAATCAAGGTACCAAAATCAAATATGGTGATAACTGGGGATATCCCGTAGGAGGAAGGATATACAAAAGAAACAAAGTACATAGTACATTAAAAACCACAAGAACAAAGAAAAACCACTTGTATCTTGGGGTTCATTTCATTTAGCACCATCTTATATAGTCATATGTATTTAGCTTTTGAGCTTTTCTGATCATCTGGTAAAATTATCCTAGATGTATACTAATTATTGCAAATATGGGAAACCACGGGACCTATATTTCTTTGGGTCTGGCTTACTTCCCTTAATATGATTTTTTCCAAGTCTTTCCATTTCCTAACAAATGGGGAGGTGTCATTCTTTCTGATGGAAGCATAGAATATATATATATATATATATATATATATATATGTATATATATATATACACACACACACACACACACACACATATATATATATATATATATATATATATATATATATATATATATCACATTTTCTTGATCCAGTCATCTACTGAGGGGCATAGTACTACTAAAGCCACAGTTCCCCTTCCAGTTTTTTCTGGTTAATTAGAGATAAGTGTGTCAAGGATCTTTCTGTTCAGGCTGGCTTTGATCCATGATCCTCAGATCTTAGCCTCCTGAAGATCTAAGATTACAGGCATGAACCACTGGAGCTTGACCCAACATGGAGCTTTTAATCTGTCATGCTAGTCGGTTTGATCATTGCTGAGGCAAATGTCTTACAGAAACAACTTAAAAGTAGGAAGTATTGACTGCGGTTCACAGTTCCAGAGGTTCTAGTCCGCTGTGGCATAGAGGGAGCTACAGAGTCGCACAGAGCAGTTTCCATCATGGTGGACAGAAAGAAAAAGCAAAATGGGTCTGGGAACCAGGTATAACCTTCTATCTTCCTCCAACTAGGCCTTGCACCAGAATGATTCCAGGATCTCCCAAAATAGTGTGATCAAATGGGGACCATGTATTCAATACATGAACCTGTGTGTGTGTGAGGGGTGCTTTGTATTCAAATCATAACACATGAACACATGTGCCAGGCTCTCTGCCTGACATCCCAACATATCTCACCTCAGAGATACCCCTTGGGAACATGGTCCTTCTATTACGGATGATAAAACTGGAACCCTAAAACCCAGCCCATAAGTATACTTCTTTATGGGGAAATAGTACCATTATATTAAGTAAAATAGTGATCCTATTGTATTGAACTATTTTATATATTCAAATACAATAATAACAATACCAACTACCAATTGACAATTGGTAATTACCAATTACCAATATATCAGTAGCATTACCATTGACATTATTATCATTGCCCTTAGCAAAAGCAATAGCAATATCTGTAAATACTTATGTACAGTCTTTGAACTTTTTGTGTACTTTCAAATACATCATCTCATTAGGCCTTAACACTCTTGGTAAAAGTTCATTTCTCAATGAGGCCACATGAATGAATCTAAGCAGAACGGAAAGAAATGTAGTCATTACCTTTTGTAACCACAACCCCTCTGTACATCACCCTTACAATAAAACTAAATTAAATTTTTAAAAATAAGTGAATCTAAGCAGATATCTGAAGGTCCCAAGCGGTCCCTGGTCAGTTCTCAAAGTGATCTTTCTCCATGGTAGTTACTACTGTGTCACATTTTTTATTAAAAATTATGGAAGCCTTGAATCTGATTGTGGCATTGAATCTGATGATTTCGGTCATTTAGGTTCAGGTTGGAAAGCTGGATTCCATGAAGGTCTTTCAAAATCATCTTCCTGTCTTTACCTGGCTTCTCATGGCTGTTTTAGCCTTCTACCACCCTACATATCTGAACCTCCACATTTGACTACCATCAAATGCAGTACAATCAGACTGGGCCACTCACAAAAACCCAGGTGCCCTGTATGAGGAGGGCTTCTATACTCTCACTTTATAATGGAGTCACTGGAGATACAAATCCTTTCGTGAAAGCCACCATTCAGGGAGCATATAACACGATGTTTCACTTATGCATGATAATCAGACACATAGGCTGGTAAACACTAAAACTAAGCAAGTACCCAGTGATAAATGGGCAAGAGAATCTAAAACCTCCAGAAAAGACACTCATTGGGAATAACTAGGTAGAATCAAAATTAATAAATTAGTGCAAAAGTCAAACTTCTGGGTATTCCTACAATCTCCTGGGGAAATGCGCCTTAAGAACTTTAATATGATGCACTGTGGGGGAGGGGTGGGAATGCCCACTGCTGGACGTGGGCTGAATATGTGTGTGGATGTTTTCCCTGGAGCTGGGCAGCGGGGATCCGAGTGCCTGCTTGTCTTGCCAGTGAACACTGTGCTCTGTGCACAGCCCCCCATGCAATGTGGTAGGAGCAGAGGTCCCACAGACCTGGAATCAAGGACTTCAGAGGCAGGAGAGGAAATCCAAACACCACACACACGCCTCTGGGAAGAAGATGAAGTTGGAAAAGCACAGGAGCGTTCTGGGCTTACATCTGAACAAGGCTTCCCATAAATGCAAAGTGCCTCTAAATCTAGTCTGAATTTAATAATAATTTTTAAAAAAGGTGCCCTTGTAGTTTGCTGGCCTGCCCAGGTTAGAAAATTATAGTAGATGTCCATCTTGAACAGGAAATCCCTTTATAGCATGCCAACACAGGTGGACACATTCAATTCAGGTTAATTGATCCATCAAATCTGATTAGACTCTGACTGCAGGAATGATAAGAACAGGTCTGAGAGGAATCTAGTGACGTGTTTGAAAGGTACTGCCTAGGAGCAAGTCCCTTCACCTTTCTGAATCTTCATTTGTTGGTCTGTAAAATGGAGATTAGTACCTATCTCAGAGTGTTGTTGGGCAAATAAAATTTGGTAATATCTTTAATACAGTGATTAGAGTTTGGGGAGGGACATCTCCGTCCTTTGCCTCTTGGATCTGAGTGCTACAGACCAATGCCGCTAAACAAGATGACATATATAAAGTGAACAAAGTCCAAATGACAAAGCCAGTTAAGATCTGGTGTCATCATAATGGCACATGCTTGTAACTCCAGCTACTGGAGAAATAGACAGATAGTGATTCGAAGCAAAAGGAAAAAAAGAACAGTCATGGTGGCACACACCTGGAACACCACCTACTTGGGAGACAATTAATAGGATCATGGTCCAAGAATGGCCAAGGAAAAAAAGTATGAGGCCCAGAATAAAAACTAACTGAAAGCAAAAGTCCTGCAAAGATGGTTCAAAGAGCAGAACACTGGCCTAGCACACATGAGACTCTGAGTTCAGTCCCTAGTACCAGCAGCAATGACAAAATGTTTAAATAAAGCCTTTTGCAATACTCCCATCCTCCTGCCTGATTTCCACCAGCAATCTAACCGCCTTTATGAAATTCCCATTCCCAGTCTTGCTTGTCCATGATGCACCTCTGTTTCTGATAGGAATGTGTTATATTGCTCAGGAGTTTAGAAATACAGAGGGAGAAAACAACCCAGTTTGCAATGACATTTGTAGAGAAGAGGGTTAGACAGCTATCTAAGAAACCTGGATTCAGACCCAACCCTGCCATATCCTAGCATCAGGAAGCATCAAGAAGCAAATTGCTCAGAAAACTGAGTCATAAAGTGAAGATTAAACCCACCTTCCAGCAGCATAAAGGGGCCATCAGACCTCCTTTGCCCTGGCATTGTAAGGAAACAAGTCTTAAGGCATTACTTATTGCAGCCCTTTCATGGATGGTAGCACAAATACTCTTATCACCAATACTCGCACTTAGGCATCACATAATTTGGCAGCATGATTACCAATGCTGAGTTCATCTCCCTTGAGAACATCTGCTGGAAAAAAAAACTTATCTGTGCCTCAATTCACTCACCTATGAAAATACCCCAAAGTATAAAAACAGTTGCCTTTCTTTGCCTGTGAAACCTGCTCACTTTAATTAACCTGAAAGGTTTCTAGCAACTCATGTTTATAAAGCACTTTGACATCTGAAGAATAAGCACCAATTTGAATGCAAGGTTTTATTATAACGCCATTCTTATGATTAGTCCTCAAAGGGCTCTTGAGTAAGATGGAGTGCAGAGAATTCCAGGTCTCCCCTCAGGAGAAACACACTGCTGCCCACTTGAGACCAGGCTGAGGTTCATGTGGGTTTGCTGAGAGTCCTTAGAACTCTGCTCCTTCAGTAAAAATTATGGGGAAAGTCAAAAACCATCCAATAAAAGAGAAACAAGAAGGAGGCAGAATTAGAGCGCCTTTAAATGACAGCTAAATGATGATTTCTCATAAATCTACAAATTAAAGTTCAACTGCACTCTGACAAATTAAAACCAGCATGAGATGGCAGCTGACAGTGGTGAAATAAACAGATTTTATTCTGGACCATCGCCATTGGCAAAAGGAGACCTCGGCATAAAATTGAGCTCAATTATGAATATAACATTGGATGAATGGGGATGTAGAGCCTGTGGAGGGAGTGATGGAAAAAGACTAAAAACCAAGAAGAAACATAAGGAACCGAGAGGGCTGAGACAAATGGGCTCCTGGGCTTCTTGCTGAAGGCAGGTCAGGAGGAAGATGAACAGATCAGATAGAGCAGGCAGAGGTAGTTTTTGCTAAAATTAGGTCTCCAAGGGAGTCTACACATGGACTAGGAGAAGGTTGAGGAGGCCAACTAAAGTTTGACCAGAGAACCTTTGTCAGCTCCAGACAAACTCTCCTGGATATGCAAAATAAAGTCTTACTATGTATAATGGTTCCCTTGATCTCCATTATCAACATCTTTCTCTTTTTTTGTACATTTTGTATTGTAAAAATGCTGTACAGAGGGGTTACCATGACATGAGCAAGGTAATGTGTACATTTCCTATCAAGCATTGTTACCTCTTCCTTTGTTTTTTCCCCTCCCCTCCTTCCCCTCCCACCTTCCCAACTATCCCTCCCTCCCCCCCCGAAAAGTTGTAAAGTTCATTTTCAACATAGTGTCTTGTACATCTCTTTGTTACAATGGGTCGACTTGTATCCCTAGTTAAGCATCAGAAAGAATGGCATTGCCCCATTTGTTAGGAAATGGAAAGACTTGGAAAAAATTATATTAAGTGAAGTAAGCCAGGCCCAAAGAACATAGGCCCCATGGTTTCCCTTATTTGCAATAACTAGTACATGTGTAGGATAAGTAGAAAAGGTCTAAAGCTATGTACATATGACCATATAAGAAGATGTTAAGCAAAATGAACCCCAAGATAGGGACACAAATATTTTTTTCTTGCTTGCTATTGTTTCTAACATATTTATGATCTACCATGAGCTTTTTGTTTCTTTGTATGTTCCGCTCCCATGGTATAACCCCTATTTTCACTGTATTTGATGTTGGTGCTCTGTATTGTATATACACTTCTTTGATTTGGGGAGGGGAAGGGAAAAAATCAACATCTTTCTTGGCCAGCCCCCTTTCCTTCTGTTTCCTTCTCTGTTTCCCCTCCCAAAGGCACCAAAGCCTCTCAGCACCAGACTGCTGGGAGTTTCTATGCTGAAAATGACGCAATCTTTGGAGACAGACCACCAGAATCTGGAAATTAACTCTCCCACTTACTGACCTTTCTGGGTTTGAGTCTCCTTTACAGAATAAGTTATTAATCTATAGCTTATAAGATGGAAGTATGCATTTCCATCAGCAATGAGCAGGCTCTCTGGAAGTGAAAGTTATTCATATTTGCATTATTCACTACTAACTGACATTATTAAGTGACAATCCTTTCTAAGTCATGGTGTGACAAAAAGGGTAGTATTTTTGTGACTATATATCTCACTGTAGATTTCCGAAGTAGGCAGAGAACACAAATAGTTTTAGGCGGTGAAGAGCCTGGTCATTATCTGTGTTTAATGGTGCCCACCACCCACCTTGTTCTTTTGGAAATCAAACTCCTCTGCATCTCACTTTCCCACAGATCCTACCTGGAAACCCTGCACAGTTCAGAAAAGACCTGCTTAGAGTTCGGAGGCATGCACTGGTGCAAGTATCAAAGTGCATGCCTAGCAAGTAAAACTAGTCCCTCTAAAAACAAAAAACAAAATGGAAAAGAAATGCAGAAAGCAGCATGGATAAAAGCAGGAATGTGCTCCAGTAGAACTGATTTTAGAGAAGGGGGAAAGACTGCAGGGAGTTTCTTTCAAAGAGATTTAAACATAGGACAGCAAATTGTTTCTAGCAAAAAACTCAAGGGACCAAATTCAGGGCAATTTTCAAGTGAGAGAGGATCTTAGAAAGGGAAGAATCTGAGTCGGGAGCCTCAAGCGCAGATTCTGTCCAAATCTCTGGCTGACTCCAAACCACATGAAGGACAAACAACACAGCCAGTCTAAGGATAAAAGAACAGAATAGAACCTGTGGTGCAGAGATGAGTCTCTAAAAGTATGAAGATACAAAGTGGGCTTCTCCAAAAGGTGATTCTTGTGTTGAAAGTAACAGTGAAGGGAAAGAAGTTAGGGAAGATCTTTAGGAAAGATGCTAGAAGAGGTACTGCCACATTCAAAGACCTTACAAGCTACAAGGATGTTCCGTGCATTTGATAACATATACTAACATTTGTGTAACAAACTTTTCCAAACTTTCACGGATTGTATACACTGAAAGTTGGTTTACTGTTCATTCAAAAAAGAACTGAATTACTGAACTGAGATTTGAACTTCTGCCCAAAGGACAAAGTTTTTACTTTGATTTCAGCCCCCTTAATTGCCTGCTACAACAAACCAGACATTAAATGACAATAACAACCACAAACAACAATACTCACTGAAAGGGTATTATAAAAGTCTTCATAAAACAGTATTGGAAATATCCAACATATAATCAAACCTTGTTCATCATGAGAAGAGCTATGAAATGATGGCCCATTCTTTGAGCAAAGCCTCCTCATGGGAGAACAGGGCCAATGTGATATAGATATTAGAATCAAAACACATTATAGCTATGCCAATCATAGAATGAAACCCATGTTCACAATGAATGAAAAAGTTGGTATAAAGTTAGTTTGCCCCTCAAATTTCAAATGAAAACCAAGAAACTTTTTAGACTATACAGTTTTGGATTGCAAAATAATATGGTTTGGGGCAAGTTTAGATTTACCTGGGGATACAATCTTTGGATAGACTATTTAGAGCCAGGAGAATAACTCAGTGTAATCATTAATGCATGAATTAGCAAGTAATTATTGAATACTTACATTTCATGCAGGACAGAGTTTTAGTTTCCACAACCAATGACTAGCTTTAGCATCGATGGTGACTGCTTATATGAGATACTCCACACAGAGGCTGCAGCCCAGAGAAGTTGAGCAGCTTTGCCAACATGTATATTGTAAGTGCTAGTAGAGCACGGCTTCTTCTGTGGTCCTCCAACCCAGACGCCAAACCACTACCTTGTACTTCCAGGAAAGGCCAGAAAGAAAGAAGGCTTTGAGGGCAGTAACTGGATATTGAATGGAGCACCAGCTATGTCCCTGGTACTGTTTGAAGTACTGAGAACACAACGGGGAAAAGAAAAGGTCTTATACTAAATATGGATATGTATTATATAGATGCAATATAGATACACATATAAATATAAACAAATATTAATATGTGTGTTTATGTATACTACATGTACATTCATGTAGGTAACTAAGTAGATCAATAACTAGGGGAGATGGATAGATAGATAGATAGATAGATAGATAGATAGATAGATAGATAGATAGATAGATAGATAGATAGATAGATAGATGTGTGTACATGTGTATTATATAAATAGAGAGAGAGCTTTACATGTTAAGGTAGATAGGAAAGACTGGCCAATGATATCAAAATAGCCTGAATTACCCTAAATGATGGCCTATCATCACTACACACATGCCTCGTTAAGCCTGTTGTACTAGTCGCTACAAGTCTGGGTAAAGTCACCCAGGCCACCTTGAAAGCAAAGGCATTGCCCCCTGATCCCGGAGACCACAGCTGCTTCCCCACCACTGGGCCGGGGCTAGGCTGGCCCCTGGCCACAGAGCAGCCTGTACCAGGGTGTAGAATGAAAAGTTGCAATGAGTGAAGCCAGGCTGTGTGGAGGATGCGTTTCACTCATGAGCATCTCTCGTCTCATTATGGGAGGGTTTTTTTGCCCTGTAATTGCCATGGCTTTTTTAAGGTTAGGTGGAGAAGGTCACCCTGCAAGCAGGTCAGCAGTGACAGATGGGACTCTGTTCAGTAATTGGTACCTGGAAAAACAAGTGGGTCAGCACATTAGCTGGACTCAAGACGTCTCTCGCCAGGCCATTAGCTTCAGAAAACACAGATCACAATTAACTTCCATGGAAATTGAATTCTTCCCTGCCCATCGGAAGGCCTTCATTTATCCACAGGGAGCTGGTGCAAGGCAAAGGTTCCAGTGTCCATGTCCTTAAAAAGTCTTCGCTGAGGCTCAGGCACAGACGGTATTCCTCCAGGTGACAGATCACTTTGACACAAATGATTGATTATCACCTCATCATGGCCCTTAACGGTTGGTGTGCGGGGAAATCATAGAACAGTGAGCAACGAGTAAGTTTTCAGGGTGTCTGCTCTGCCTGATCCCAAATGCCAAGGTCACTCCACTACCTGGGATTCTGACGGTCCTTTCGGAATCAAGAGGAACAGGCTGACCTTCTGTCCTTGGGAAATCCATCCAACCTACCACATGACATCACAGCAGCCCAGAACCTGCAAGGAGGAACCCAACATGGCTTTGACTAAAGGAATCAACAATGACCAACCTCCATGAATGTTGATGGTTTGTATTAACAGAGAGGAACGTACTACTTAAGCCAGGCACCCTCTGCGTGTCAGATTTCCTCCTAGATGCTTCACAACTTATCCCCATTGAAACCCTAACTTCTCCACTAGGTAGACATTAATGCGCTTCACGTGATGGATGAAATAACACCTGGGAAGTGTGATCATCCACTCCTGCAGTGCAATGGAAAATGAAAGCAACGGATTTGAACTCGGTTCTTTATGGTTCCAATAGCTAACTGGCTTCTGTCGCCCCAGGTGCCTCGTCAAGTTCCAGATTGGAGGACTGAATCAGGAGGCAGAACACTAAGGCTGACTTACCTATGCAAAAGAGTATGCGGTGGAGAACTGGACGAAGGTGTGAAGACCATAGGGAAGACAGGACAGAAAGCCAAGCCAGGAGTTCATGGTCATCAGGATCTGCTGACAGCCTCGGCCATAGTCCCCAGCTGAGGGGACCAAGAAGATTTGTCTGTGCTGACTTATTTCACTGAAGACTGAAGGTCCAGAGACAGAGATGCCCTCCTGGCCACATTCAGGCCCCCAGCTCATCTCATTAAAGGGAGAATTTTGGTAAATGGCTCTCCCATGATTCATTAAGCCCTCACAAAAATAAGCATTTACTGGGCTTACTAAAAGGCAATTCACTCACATGAAAATCTGGGTGTTTTCGGGAAGTAGAAGTGGGTGCAGGATAGTGATCAGTATGCAGGACCAAAGGAAAACACGGTTGCTGTATTTTATAGAAAATACACGGAAGGCCCACACAGGCAAATCAGAGCTGCGTTAAATGGCTGTTATTTTGGTATAAACATACTGATACTGTGAATTAGATGAGTTGTATATAATAAAAATCATCATCAAAAACAGCTGCATCATCAACAATCCAGCATAAATCAGTTTCGGGGACAGAATGCCAGTCTTAAATAACGGGTGCCGTGACAAATAGTCTAGATAAGGGTGGTTGTGGAAATGTTCCACAAAGACAATGGGAAAGATGAATTTCTCTAGCAGTCCTCTTCCAGAGGCTCTTCTTTCTCCTAACCACTTAGGAGGTACTTGCCATTTCTACACTGCTGGTTCCAGGAAGGCTGTGAGCTGCCTTAAGCAACTATTTACAGTAGGAATACCACTATACACTTCTACTTTTGCTCATTTTGAGTACCCTGCTCTGCATTAGGAACTCTAAGCTATAATACTGACCTTGAAAAAAGAGAGGGACAGTCAACACTGCATTCCGAAGCCCCAGTCAAGCCAACAAAGACTCCACAGTTAAGGATGTGTCTATTGGACTAACACTTCAATGAACCAAAGTCCTATGGTGCTTGGCTTCAGTATGATGGATGGCCATAAGTCATTATCAACTGCAGTAAGCATCCTGCTTTACTGAGGGAAAAACACAAAGAAATGTGGGCTGTGGACTGTCCTTTCAACTCAGCTCTGGTAAGAAAAATAAGGTGACCTCTGCGGCACCTAACAAACCTCTGATTTCCCATAGCCTGGGCAGACAGGGCCACAAAGCAGAGCACAGCTATTGCTTCAGGATGCATAATGGAAAGGAGAGTTGAATGAACATACATGCCAAGACTCTTAGTTGAACCTTAGGGTATCCATTGGGAAGGGCTGAACACTGACTCTGAGATTGAAGGCACAAACCAGATTAAGATCAGAGTAGGTGTGGCCAACTTTATCCACCATCATCATGTTTATCCAAACAGAACAGAACACAGTGCATGGAACACAGCCCGACACACTATGTGCTTTCAAAGTGGCTTTTCCACCACAAGTACATAACTGGCAGATCAGCAAGGACCTTGGGCATTTTGCTCAGTACTTGGAACTGTGTACACTCAGCAGATATTAAAGGATGATTATCTACCAAAGGAGAAAGAAATGGGAGTTTGCAAATAAGGAGAGTGTAGGGAAGGGAAGAAAAGGATATTTACATACACAATATTAAAGATGCACACTCACTCTCCCACATTTACATATACACATACATAGGTTGGATTTGGTTAAAGCTTTTATAAATAATGACAATGTAAGTCTTTATGTAGTAGACCAAGAAAGGTAATTCATTTATCCTTTCCCTCCAAGCTTACAAAGGAGACAGTGGAGTTATTAAAATTGGATAGGACATTGTAAGGTGCCGGTGGCTCACCTCTGTAAATCCTAGCTCCCCAGGAGACTGGGATCTGCAATTTGAAGTCAACCCCAGGCAGGAAAGTCTGCAAGACTCATATCCCCAATTAATCACCACAAAGCCACCATGGATCTGTGGCTCAAATGGAGTGAAAAAGCTCAGGGACTACACCCAGGCCCTTTGATATAGGATAATAAATAAAAGCTAAGGAATATTATGTGTGCAGGTACACAGTAGATGCTCAATAAATGTGGGTTGAGGAAAAGAAATATTAAACACAGGGATGGCTATAGAAATCCATATACACATTGATCCTGTAAAGAGATGCTTTCCTCCCCAAGACTAGCATCACAGGAAAAAAAAAATTACAGGACATGATTACAGTGTGCGTGGCAGGACTAGAATACAGATTTTCCTATTCCAATGTCTTTATTTTATCCACTCAGTATAAACTAAAAACTTATGGTGATTGACTACAGAGTCCCATCACATACGATAATGTAAAATAGTCAAGTCCCTTATATCAAATCTGAAATATTTCAATATAAATATATATACTTCTTGATGAATACTTTAAATCATATAATTATAAGCATTAGATTACTTCTTATATGTAATAGAGTACAAATACTATATAAGTTATTGTTCATCTATATTGTTTAGGGAATAATGATAAGAGAAAATCTATACCTGTTTAATAGAAATAAGGTGTGTGTGTGTGTGTGTGTGTGTGTGTGTGTGTGTGTGCATGTGCGCATGTGTGTGTGTGTTGTATGTGTGGACATGTGTGCACATGCCAATCTTGGGGCTTGAACTCAGGGCCTGAGCACTGTCCCTGAGTTTTTTTTTGCTCAAGAAAAGCATTCTACTGCTTGAGCCACAACTCTATGACTGGCTTTTTTGTGCTTATTTGGAGATTAAGGGTCTCACAGCCTTTCCTGCCTTGGCTGGCAGGAAACAATGCTCCTTAAATTATAGGCATAAGTCCACCAGCACCAGGCTTGAAAGCAAATTTTTTTCTCTACATTTTTGATCTGCAGTAAGTTAAATTCACAGATCAGAAGCTGTAGAGAGCTGAGTATAATTAAGTTTAATGTGAAGAACTTGAGAATTATGCAAACTCCTGACAGGGGAAAGCATCTCTTCACAGGACAATGTATATATGACTCTCTGTAGGTGTCTCTGTGTTTAATATTTCCTTTCCTCAACCCATGTTTACTGAACAGCTACTGTGTACCTGCACACAAAATATCCCTTAGACATTATTTACTACCTTTTATCAACAGATTAAATAATGCCAAGTGGTTGGCTGTAGCCGTGACTTAAGTTCTACCTCCCAGATTCTAGAATGGATAGTTTTTCCAATGTATTATCTCCACTCAACCTCCACCACTACTAAACAAAGCAAAACAAAACAAAGGAGAAATACAGGGAGGTAAATACAGAGACAATCCAAAAGATTCTGGAGAGAGTCCAGAACATTATGCCAAGCCCTCCGCAGAAAGTAGAAATGTAAAAAGTAATAGATCTTCAGTCCACCGAGCCTGTGGGGTAACCACTCCTGATAAACCACATTATACAGAGGAGCTATGAGGCCCCACTCCCAAGGAAAAGGCCGAGGTGCCCGGGCTCGGTGTGTAATCCATCCAGTCAGGGGAAGGGTGAGGGGGTTGGGGAATGGACCGATGTTCCTGCCATGCCACTGACAAGTTGGAAAGGACTATATCCTGGTCTTCCAAGGGCGCGTCTGAGTGGGAGTTCCACCATCCCCTGTGGGATGAGTTCAGAGCTGCTCCTACGGCTGAGCAATTGGGATCCACCTAAGGCTTGACAGAATAGGATGTAAGGACCCCTAGGTCCCCTCTCCACACCAGGCCCATGCTTGTGGGCCCTGCAAAGCCGAGAGATATGGTCCATTATCTATACTAATGCCAGGCAGTAATAGCCTCATTTTTCATCCCATCTGGGGGAAATAGATCGTGTCAAAACCCCAAAATAGAATAGGAAATTAATGTTCCAGAAATAATAAGTAATTGAACAGAAATTGAAATCCAGTCTATCCAACTCAAATGTGCTTTTCCTTTTTTCTGTGGTTCCAAAAAGCTTCCCTTAAAAAGAGACAGAAAATATAAGCTCAATGTGTTAAATCCATATTACAGGGGCTGCACTTAAGAGCCTGAGGCAAAGAGGCAAAAACAGGAAGTAAATAAAAGCAAACCAAGAAAGACCCTGGGTGGTCTGGAAATATATGTCAAACCTGGAAGGCAACAACCGTATAAATAGAACTGCTAATTGCTTGTTTCAAGACATGTATTAGAAAAAATTGCCACCAGTTAAGTAATCAATCAATCAATTCAGGAAGTATTTACTAAACATAGACTGTGAGATAAATATATAGTACACAATTATGCAAATGTCATCTATAAGCCTATCATTTTGTAGAGTTAATTAATGAAAAGAATTAAGAATACAGCACAATAGACACATAGAATGTGATACACTATTGCTGTAGCAACCCAACAGCAAAGAAACTTAGGACATGTCACATGATGTTAAGGTCATGGGAAGACAGACAGGGTCAGGGGATACTGTGAGGAAGCTATCTGTATTCTCCATGATGAGAAATGACTTGCACTTTTGTGTTCCCAGACCACTCCTATGCATGGTAGTGGGAGAGTCCATACCTGTGAGCTAATTTGAGTTGCAAGGTAAAAATGAGAAAGCAAAGAAGCTACATATGTAATGAAGAGCAGAAGATAGGGAGGGAAGTCTGAAGGGAACAAAAATTAAAAATGCTTGTGGTAGGTGTCAGGATCTGTTTGGTTAACTTTCTGACTCAAGTAAACTGAGTTATAAAGTGCCCCGATATATGGCCAAACATTCGTGTCACGTTTCTCTAAATGAGATTAGTTATTTGGGTTGGTTCTACGATTCTATCACAATGCCCCTATAGAGTAGGTGGATCTCACCCAATCAGTTGAAGGCTTGAAGGAAACAAAAGATCTGATCTTCTAGGTCCTTTGCCTGACTGCCTATTGGCTGGAATGTCCATGATGTCAGACACGGGGGATGTGGCCTAAAATATTGCTGCTTCTGGGTCCCCAGGCTACCAGGGTTCAGACAGAGACCACACCACCGACTCCTCCAGGCATCTTGAGACCTCTGCACTTGTCAGCATCCATGCTGTTGGCAGCCTATCCCTATCTCACATACTAAACAATGACATCAACCAGCTAAATTAAAAGATCTAACTCCATAATCATGTGAGTCAACTCCTTATTTTTGTTTCTCTGGAGATCCTTATACAGAAGGTAGCTAGCACTCAGAAAGGAAACTTTTTTTTTTCCTTTCTGTGTATTAATGGCTATGCACATGGAGATTACTGAGATAAACAGAGAAAGAAACATAGGTTTTGATTTTTTTCTATACTGGAAGAGAGAACCCCTTTTTGCCACACACCTGGTTTTCTTTAGGGAAACTTTTCTTGAGCAGCTCATGCATATGATCATTTCTACCATTTGTTTCTGGTGCAGTCCAGTTGTTATTTCTTTTATTCAGGTATTCAATATGTTTACCACAAATAAGTTGAGACCATAGGCAGCCCAGGCATACTCAATACAAAACCATTATCTAAGGAGCTGATACACACTAATCACAAAGGATTCATGATTTATAAAAACAAAAATTCAAGAGAAAAGCATTCACTCACTCTTCACGTAACTCACTGTAAGCGTATTAAAAGAAATAAAAGACAAATGTGGGCCATGGAGAGAGCTCATGTTGTGTAAAGATCTGCTCTGAAATGCCAAATCAGGGATACGGGCTGGGCCTGGATTAAAGCTGAGACCCAAGGGGCCAAGCGGGAAGCAAAGGAACTTCCTTGCTGGCGTGAGGGACGCAGAAGCCAACAGGAGGAGAGAAGTCTTCACAACGGGTCAGGGATTAAAACTGGAAGGTCTAGAGGTAAGAGTAGCTGGGGCTTAAAGAGGGAACTGGGAGGGGACAGGAAGCAAAATAAAATGGAGAGTGGCCCAGGTGAAAGCTGATCAACAGTCCTGGCCCATTTGTCAGAGCCAAAGGGTCCTTCCGGATCAAAACCATGCTGGACCCCTGGGAGTCCCCACTCTATTGGAAGTGGGGAAGGATCTACCCAGAGTTGACTTTTATTAACACTTGAATTTCTTCCTCACTTTCTAAATTAGCATCCATTAGTTGCACAGAGGATTTTATTTTCATGGCTATGTGTATAATGCATCTTGATCTGACTCACCCCTCCCTTCAGCCTCCCTCCTTTCCCCTTCCCACCCCCCCCCCAGTCAAAGCAAGCTCCACTGCTCCACGTACAGGTATGTACATAAAATATTTTGACCATAATTGCCTTCCTTCGCCACTTTAACTTTTAAAGCAGTTTGGGGTGACAGGAACATTGAGAGGCAGGCACAGAGATTTTTTTCTAGGGGCTCATTTTCCCCACAATTCATAGCCACCCACATTATCGGCATCCTCCCCAAAAGTAGTACCTTTGTAAAGCTGCACAGTCGATGAGCCTATGTTGAGACAATACTATCCATCACCCAAAGTCCATAGTCCCCAGTAGGGTTTCTGTGACTCTCGTGTGTTCTACAGGTCTGTGCAAATGCATAATGATGTGCATTCACCAATGTGATAACATGTGGAATCATTTACTTGCCTTAAAAATCTGTGGTATGTGGGAATGTAAACTAGGACAACCACTCTGACCAGCAGTCTGGAGTTTCCTCAAAACACTGAACATAGATCTTCCCTATGACCCAGCCATATTCCTCCCAGGCATCTACTTTAAACAGCATGAGCCAGGATATAATAAGGACACTTGCACATCTGTGTTCACTGCTGTACTATTCACAACAGCCAAGATAAGGAAACAGCCCAGATGCCCCACAAGAGTGAGTGGATCCAAAAAATGTGGTACACAATGGAATTTTACAGCCATTAGAAAGGATAAAATAATGTAAAATAATGTCATTTGCAGGGAAACGGATGGAACTAGAACAAATCATGTTGAGTGAGGTAAGCTGGGCTCAGAGAGACAAATAGCACATGTTCTCTCTGATATGTGGAAATTAGATCTAAAGTGCACTGGGATATGATAAATTGTACAGGATTCTAGATACTCACACACAGTGAGATCAAAAGAGGATATTCTTAGGAGAGAAACACAAAAGCGCAATGCCTACGTGCCCCTTCAGAGCTATATGAAATAATACGTAAACTGAAACTCCAAGATATGGAAACAAGAGACCACGTTTCTTTCTTTTCCCTTCTAGTTTTTTGTTTTTGATGATTCTGTCTTCTTTAGCTTAGGTATGGTATATTAATGTGTATGTCTTCAGGAGGGGGGAGGGCAAAGAACTTGAGGGGAAAAGAGTGGAAAAGTGCAGCGGTGGAGCTCACTGGACACTGATGAAAGTGAACTCGACAACTCTGGTAGAAATGGGAGGGAGGGACTGGGAGAGAGCGAGGGAACCAAAGATGCTGTACAAAAGGAAATGTACTCATTACCTGACGCATATACTTATACTCCCTCTGTACACTGCCTCTAGAATAACAATAAAGCAAATCAATTTTAAAAATCTGCTCCACTTATTCCCTCCCTCTCCTGAACCCTTACACAGCCATTTGCTGTGGTTTCCTTTCCCAGAATGCCCAGGTGGACTAATATTCACCAGGAAGCCTTTTAGCCTGGGATTTTCCACTTCATGATAATCATTAAATTTCTTTCTTTCATTTTTTCAGTGTTGAACAATATTCCATTGTCTAGATATATCACAGTTACTTTATCCATTCACCTACTTTTAAATCATGCTGGTTGTTTCTGAGTTTAAACAATTACGAATAAAGGTACTAGAAACATCTATGGACATGTGTTTTGTGTGGATGTGCATTTCCATGTCCTTTGGGCAAATACTCAGCACAACTGCTGTGTCACAAGGTAACAGCATGTCCAGTACTGTAGGAAACTGCTAGCCTGTCTTGCCAAGGGACTGCTGCATTCTGCATTCCCACCAACAATGCATGAGAGTTCCTGGTGCTCCATCGGAATTTCCTGATGGCAGTATACAAAATTTTGGCCACTGTAACCATTGGTGTGTGGTGGAACTTTTTTTTCTGCTTTCATTTGTATTTCCCAGGTGACATATGATGTGGAACATCTCTTTAATACCTATTTTCTCTGTAATGGTGGAACCATTTTTGAGACATCTATGATGTTGCACAGCTCTATTTCCTAGTCTTATTGCCACATTGTTATGATTAGTGTAGTTTTAGGATCAATTATTTTAATACTCATAAATTGTTAGTCCTCTAAGTTAGGTATTCCTTCAATAATTTTTACTTCTCTAAATAACCTCAGAATCAGCTTGCCAATATTCTCAACGTAATTTGGTGATTTTTTAATTGTGATGGTTTTGTTCCAATAAAGAAGAACTGATATCTTGACAATATTGGATCTGCCTATTCAAGAACATAAAGTGTTCTTCCATTTATTAGTTCTTTGATTTCTTTCATCAGAGATAGCATATGTTTTGCTCGTATGGATCTTGAACATATTAGTTAACTTCACATCTAAGTATTTCCATTCTGGAAGTATAATGAGTTCATAATCTTTTTTGATAAATAGGAAAAAATTGACATTTATATGTTAACCTTGCGTTTTACAATCCTGTTATAGAAGATGCATGTATAAAAATTACTTCTGGTCAGGAGCCAGTGGCTCACGCCTGTAATCCTAGCTACTCAGCAGGCTGAGGGGTCATGGTTCAAATACTGCCCAGGCAGAAAAGTCTACAAGACTGTTTCTCCAATTAGCCATCAAAATGCAAGGCTATGCTGGGTAATGGTGGCTCATGCCTGTAATCCAAGATACTCAAGAGGCTGAGATCTGAGGGTCACAGTTCAAAGCCAGCCAAGGAAGGAAAATCCATGAGACTCTGATCTCCAATAAATTACCAAAAAAGCTGAAAATAGAGCTGTGTCTCTCAAGTGGTAGAGCACTAGCCTTGATCAAAACAGAAGCTCACAGGCAGCATGCAAGCCCTGAATTCAGGCCCCAGGACTTGGGGAGAAGGGGGAAGGAAGATTAGAAGTCTGACTCAAGTGGCAGAATATCAGCCATAAGTAAGAAAGCCAAGTGAGAAAACCAGGCTCTGCGTTTTATCTCCGGCACTAGTACATACAACAACAACAACTGCTTCAGGTACCATGCATCTGATGGTGGCAAAGAGACCCATCTGGAAGCTTTAACTGGATTCCAGGTGAGAAGTCATGCCAGTGTGCACTGTAACAGAGAGGAGTAGGAGTTGGGTAGCACTGAATTAGTATAAGAAGACACAAGTTCATAGGAGGAATAAACTGACAGGCATGGTGATTGGGGGTAAAGAGAAAAGAAGTAGATGTGAGGAGGAGAAAGAGTCAAGGGTGTGAAGGGTGTGTCTGAGTATTGTGTGTATGACTTAGAATCAGGGCCTTGGGGGTTTGATAAGTTATGGACAACAAGTCACAATTGCTGAATGCCTACCATGCACAGGCACTAAGCCTACCTCTCCAACCTTCAAAATGGAAGACATCACCCCTGTCCCTGTTTTATATATCACATGAAGATAGTGAAACCAGGATTCAGATGCACATCTATTTGACTCAGATCTTGTATCCTTCACTTCTGTTTCACAAGGAAAGGAAATTCAATGTAAATGTATCCCACATACTTACAAATCATATATATATATAGATAGATATAGATATATAGATATATATATAGATATATAGATATATAGATATATATTAATGGACTTTGGTGGTGATATATATATATATATATATATATATATATATCACCACCAAAGTCCATTAATTTGTCGTGCCAGAGCACTTCAAAACTTGTTCTCATTTTCCAAGGCAAGTGGTTTTCAACTCCACCTTATTTTCTGACTAGATTACTGTAACCAGCTCCTAACTTCTATAGTTTTCTCTCAGACACCAGCTCAGTCATTTCCACAATATCCTGTTGGCTATGCACCAAGGGGCGAAGAAGCATAAGTATGGGACAGAATCTCAGAAGTTGGGTACCACTGAGGATCATCTCAGAAGCAAAGAACCACAAGAACCACAAGAACCCCAGTCTGCATTAGTACTGAGCAAGAGAGAAGATGTGAGTCTATCACACAGAAAGCCAAGACCTTTATAATCTCTGTCAAATTTCCCACCATGGAGGCATGAAGAATTCTTTTGTAATATCACATGAAAAAAGCCAAGAAGGCACACGTAGTCTTTTTTTTCCTGAAATAGTGCTGAGAGGTTAACAACAAACACTTTCCCTTCTCAATTTTTTTACTGTAAGCACCATAATGAGTTCTGACTCCTCAAGTTCTCCCACTTCATTCCAAGTAGCAAAGACAACAACAACCAAAAAAAAAACACATTAAGCAACAGATACACTTCTTGATATAAAAGAAGTATGTGCTCCGACCATGTATCCCCCAAGTACCCTCAGCTCCACAAGCAGAAGAAGCTTGTTCTCTGCAGTAGGGGATGTATTCAATAAACACAATAACAGGATACTAGTCCACTATGAACACAAACCAAGGTACCTCCTTTGGATAAGGGGCAGATTCTAGACATAATGTCCCTCAATGTCTATGTGCTATTCTAGGCTCTCTTCCTAGAGCAGTACATTACAGTGGACCAGAGAGAATGCTTCAGAGACAGACTGCCTGGGCTCGGAGCCTGGGACTTACAGGTATTATGCTGTGACATCTTAGCAGTTACTAAAACTTTATGGACTCCAGCTTCAGGAACTGCTTAAGGGAGATAATAATTCTGGCACTATCAGGTAAAGTGCAAATCACATTAGGCAGCGCATCAGTCAACTTTCCATTACTATAATTCATATTTGAGATAAATTATTATAAAAAGAGGAATGTGGCTTAGTGGTAGAGTGCTTGCCTAGCATGCATGAAGTCCTGGGTTCAATTCCTTAGTACCCCATAAAGAGAAAAAGCCAGAAGTGGTGCCATGACTCAGGTGGTGGAGTGCTAGCCTTGAGCAAAAGAAGCTTAGGGACAGTGCCCAGGACCTGAGTTCAAGACCCAGGACTGGCCAAAAAAAAAAAGAGGAGAGGCTTAATTTAGATCATGGGTCAAAAGTTCTAGTCTGAGTTAACTGGCCTTGTCACTTTGGGGCCTGCAGCAATACAGAATATACCATGGCAGGAATGTATGGTAAAAAGATACTCACCCCAGGAAATGGAAGGACAAAGACAGAGTGGCACCTGCAAACATCTTCAAGGGCACACCACCAATTTCCTAATGTCCTTCCATTAGGCTCCACCTCCTAAAGGCTCTGCCACCTCCCAGTTCTACCGCAGGCTGCTGGCCAGCCCTTTCACACACGCAGAGTTTGGGGTGATACTCACGATCCCAGCTGTAACCCCCTTGGTTGTACCACCCTTCCCCTCTCTTCATTTCACTAAAGAAGCGTCTGGTTCAAGATGCAGTTTCCTTGGGTCACACAGATGGCAGAGCGTGTAGTACATATTATGGAACAGTGACATCACTGTTACTGACTACTGACAGTTTGTTATTGAATATTGACAGAGTGTGTTATTCAATACTGACATGATAGGTTATTGAATAGGAATCTATTAATGTAGGTATGCTGTGAAATTGTAGGAAATATTAAGCTGTACAAATTAGGAGTTAGAAGTTAGGAGTTAGAACTATGGGGGCTGGGAAGGTGGCTCAGTGGTAGAGCGCTTGCCTTGCATGCCTGAGGCCCTGAGTTCATTCCTCAGCACCACATAAGCACAAAGAAAAAAGCCGGAAGTGGCGCTGTGGCTCAAGTGGTAGAGCGCTAGCCTTGAGCTGAAGAGCTGAGGGACAGCGCCCAGGCCCAGAGTTCAGGCCCCACGACCAGACCCCCCCAAAAAAATTAAAAAAGAACTATGGGATATAGAGATAAGAACACACCCAAGGAACCTACAGGGCCATCACCAAGACAACCAGCCCACCAGATAACCAGACTCAGCCAGAGGCAAGCCAGCTCCGCCCTCATCCATTGCCAGATGTGACCAGAAGCAAAGCTGCCACCAAGGCAGCCCTGATAACCAGACATGGCAAGAAATGAAAGGCCCAGCATTTCATTTGGAAACACGGGGCAGCAGAGACCCAGCGAGACGGTCTCTCCAAGCCAGGTGACTCCACATCCAACCCACCCTCCGCCGGAGCGGAGCGGCCTTGGCTGGTTGGTGCTGCTTCCTTCAGGGACTTGGAGCAGCCCAGAGGGCGTCCTGAGAGGACTCCCCTGGACCTCCAGACCAGGTGCCACCTGAGCTCCCTTGATTTGGAAATTAGTAGAATTAGGCCAAAGAGCTAGTTATCGGTATGGATTGTATTTGAAGTATTTGAATAAATTAAGTGATACGTATTACGTCTAAGCATGATGCTAAATGCATTGCTCCACACAGAACTCTACCTGTGACTCCTGTGGTCTCCCTCCGAGGACCTGCCTGGACACACAGCTAGTCTCGACTGAGAATAAAATGGGTGAAGAGAAAGGAATTGTACAAAATCTCCTTTTAAGTCCACTGCTTTGAAAATGGAAAAGCATAATTTTGAAAATGCCTTCTTGGCAAGCAGCCTAAGTGTTTAAGCCATTGAGTTGGCCAAGCTTCACACCAAAAGCCAATCCCCTGGATTGAGAAATGGGCTCGGGTATGGGTTAAGTGGATTACTGGAGCACAGCCAGGTTTCAGTGGTCTGTTTTCTCCTCCATCCATCACGTGGAAAATGACTGTTCTAAATGTTTCCTTTGAATGATGGCTTTTAAGGGACTAACAGTGTAGTGACCCTGGCTGGGACTGTAAAATGACCACCAAATGCCAGCAATGTCTCCTGGAATGTCTCTGGGACTTTAGCTGTTCCGTAAAGATCGGGAAAACCTGAGAGCGAACATAAAACTGTCTTGATATTATAGAGCAAGGACCTGAAGACAAGAGGTAAGGTTGACTTGTGAGACCATTCTGTCACTCAGCACCCAGCCTGAGAGGGAGCCATTCCATTACCAGATCACAGACAGGCATTAGCGGTCATTTGGAGGAGCCTTGCTTTGGTGCTACTATGGCTCCATATTAATCCAGCATTAATCTCAGAAGGGATGGAGATGGAGGTTGCCGTGAACTTGTTGTGCACTATCTACCTTGCTTCTCTTTTCCTCGACAGAATGCAGACTCCACAAAACAAGAACCTCATCTTTAACTTCTCACATCAGCACAGGGCTTGAGGTGCTGGAGGAATTCAATAAAAAAAATGTTGGTAAAATGAATGATCTCCCATAAATCTTAAGATAGCAAATAAGTACTGCATTACAAATGAGAAAACTTGGGTCCAGATTCATTCGAGCTTTTCAGGGTGGTGAGTACAGAAACTACAAATAATTTGATGACCTTCAGAAAGAGAATATCCTTGGGAATCTATTGTAACATAGAAATGAGGTGGCTTCAAATATGGGGCTGTTGGTACTCAGGTCCTTCCTTCCAAAGTATGTCAGAGATTAAATGTATTCCTGAGCAGTTGGTACTCAGGTCCTTCCTTCCAAAGTATGTCAGAGATTAAATGCTGCACTGCTCTTTCCTGTTTGCTCAGCAAATTCCTTCATCATAGACAGGAGAAATATTAACTGCAGCATAGCCTTGGTCTGTCTGTAGATGCCAACGATTTCAAAGTGATGGAAATCCAAATTAAACAGGGTTTCTTACCCTTTCAATTTCAAGTACTTTACCTGATAGAACCTCTTAAGATTTTAACCAACTAGAAATAATACATTTGAAATAATTATGATGATATAACCATACATGTCTGACTGAATCTTTATACTATTAAGTGTAGGTCTTTATCATTACTGTAATAATCTCTTATTTTACAGAGGGAGCAGCTGAGTGAAAGAAATAACACAAGTCCAATAGAATAACTAAGTTACATCTGGTTTTTCTGGTATTGTGAATGGGTAGATACAATGCTGTATAAATAGAGGGATGGCTAGAAGGCTGAGTGAACAAAAGAGTGGAAAAGACCAGAACTAATGAACTGTAGCATGAAAATCCACCCTTCAAGTATGCAGCTTAATCTATCCTTCACAATGTGGAAAATCCCAGGAGAGGCTGGGCTACACTGGGTTGGAGGGAGAGTCTAGGAAGGAGAGTTGTATGCATGGGCCCTGATATCTGCTATTGCCAGCTCCACAAACCATATCTGCCACTCTGTGGGTCTTTTCTGAGCTTCTATTTGTGTTTCTAAAGTTGAGGAATGCAAGTTTTTTTCTACCCAGAAGAGTATGTGCATCCACCATTATTCTAGCATGCAATAAGCATTCAGTAAATGTGTGTGGAAAGGATTAGTGAACATATCTACAACATGCCACTGGCATAATTAACGTGAAAGGGATCTGTGTCAAAGCTAAGATTTGGGGTCTCCTTTGTATCATGATTCAAGCTAGAAAATACCTCAGTGCAACAAAACTGAAAATCTCCAGATGTAAATGTTAAGCAGTCAAGCATATCATTGGATTTATAGCAGAAGTGTTCTGCTCTCATTCACATACAAATTATCAGATGAAGCCAGGTACCAGTGGCTCATGCCTGTAATCCTAGCTACTCAGGAGACTGAGATCTGAGGATCGTGGTTCAAAGCCAGCCCAGGCAGGAAAGTCCGTGAGACTCTTATCTCCAATTAACCACCAGAAAACCAGAAGTGGCTATTGCTCAATTGGCAGAGCACTAGCCTTGAGCTGAAGAGCTCAGGGACAGAGCCCTGACCCAGAATTCAAGTCCCATAACTGACAAAAACAAAAAAAATTATAAGATGAGCTAAGAGCTAATTGGGATCCACACAGTGAGATAATCTTCCTAATCCTTGCCATCTTTGAACTATAGGTTTGCCTCTTGCCAAAAAATCAACTGCATTCCTAAAATAGTTAAGGGGAATGAGAAGGATTGTCCAAGTTAGGCCAGAATACTAGCTATTTGTGTGCTAGTTCTGTTTAATCTCTGATGGGTCGTTCTAAATTCTTCATGAGCTTCATCTTCAGGAGAATCAGCATTTGGAAGACCAATGGTAGTTTCCCCATCATCTCTCATAGTTCATTAGAGACACATTATTCCCTATCAAAGAGATGAACAGCAGGGTAAAAGCAAAGGGCTCATCTTTATGCTCACCTGCATCAGTGCTTGCTCAGAAGACTAAGAAAATGGGACAGTACAGACCAGATTCACACGTCCTTCCTCAAAACACTCTGTTTCTCTCACATCTGACATAGAAAGATAAAGACACAGGACAGTCCAAGAAAATCACCCTGGAAAGATCTAGAGAGAATAAGCATGGGATGATGAAGTAGATATGAAAGAAGAGATCAAAGGAACTAAAGCTTTAAGTGTAAAATTAGAAATATCTCAAGAAACAGGATGATAACCAACTCTGCTACACTTTGAAGATCAACAGAAGCCAGACAAGAAGGAAAGGAGTGCAGAATGTGAGTCTATACCTGCTAATGTACAAGGAAGGGGAAGGGCTTGGGGATGTCGGGGTAGCGGAGAGCCCCAGATATCTGCCACCAGAGGAGGGAAAGACGCACCTCAGAGAAGTCTGGGAAATTCAGGAATACCCTGGAAGACATTAGGAGTGCCTTATTGTCTTGACTTGGTGTTTAGACCAAAGATTCTCAAAGTAAAATATCCCAGCAAACATCATCAAAGATAAGCCCTGGCCCCACAAGCCATTTGTCTAAGCAAATCAATCTGACAATGTAGGTGGACGCTCTGCTACCACCAAATCCAGATGATCCTTGCTTACCTGGAGCCAGTGACCCCCTTCTAGGCATCAGGAGTCATCAAGGGCTTTAAACTGGAAATTCATATCCACATTTCATTTTACATTGTATCACACTTCATAGCATTGGCAAGAGCCAGCCACTTCATACACAAATGATGTACCTCAGTGTGCATAGGCAAGCTTACCTGTTGTGCTTCCACATTAAAGTATAAACTACTACAAGGTCAAAAACATCTATTTTCTGCCCACCTTTGAAGCCTTGGCAGTTAATGAAGTAAGGAGGCCAGGTCTGGTCAGGACCCTATTGGCCACATGGTGGATTATAGGTCTGGCATCTTGTCTTCATGCTGGGAGAATGAAACACCCTTGACTCTTCTATCACCTACCTCCCAGGTGATGGGTGTGCCTGGATCCCTGCAGGCAGGGGAAGGTACTTATCTGATTGGCTTCTGAATCTGTCAGTCTAGTGCCTGGGACTGGGAATTTCCTGAGGATCTGCCCCTGAGCCGACCTATTTAGGCCCGGACCAGCCCAGCCATGGGACTCCATGCCACGTGTTTCTCTGTGATTGTGTCCTGTGTCCTGTCTCCTGGCTTGTCTCCAGTCATCATGGAGTCCCAATTCAGCTCTCCATTGGAGTTGAAATGGCTCGTTGGTATTGTTTTTTATCTTTCTTTCCTTTTTAGCATGTTTCCTAGCTGTGTTTTGTGTATTTGCGTGCCGCAGGCCTTTGTAACAACTGGCAGCCTGCAGCCTGTTAACTGTATAATAAGCTCCAATATTCTATATTTTAAAGTGTGGCTTCTGGGATGATTCACCTTACAACATTAGCACCATGGCAGCCCGGCCCATGGCAGGAGCTCAATATTTGTTGAATCATTGTAGGAGGAAATGCACACACACACACACACACACACACACACACACACACACACACACATACACACACACACACACACACACACTCACACACAAGCATGCAGTCTGGCAGAAATTTGAATGGCAGGTTAAAGGATGAAGATCTGAAGCAAAGTAGGAAACTCATTTGTAATCCAAATGAGAGAAGTATGGCTGCTAGAGAGGGCCAAAAGAGTGAGTAGGTGTGCCCTGGGACTCTTATATTTCCTTTCTGGCATCAAACTTACTTCAGATCTGGCCCTCTGCCTGCCTGTATAAATAAAACTTTATTGGAACGCAGTCACAGCCATTTGTTTATGCGTTGTCTGTGGCTGCTTTCTTATGACAAGAATAGAGTTGAGTAGTTGTGACAGAAACCATATGGCCAGAAAAACCTAAAGTATTTAATCTTTCTGGCCCTTTCAGAAAATGTTTGCTAAACCCTTATTCCTGGGCTCTTTTGATAGTCTGCTATTTCAGAAATGACACTGAGTGTAGAGGGAGGAGCAAATGATGAATTTCAACCAGCACGCAGCAAAAGAAAAGTGAAATGTGGGATTTCTGATGTGCACAATTTCCAGCATGTGCTGGTGGCCACACAGTGCCTAGATATAAAATCCCTTCCACAAGGACGCCCCGCCTACCGCAGCAAATCCCAGGCGCCCCTCGGTCAGCCCAGAGTGAAATGTCCTAGAGCCCCTGAAGAATGACGCGGAAAGCAACAGGGTTGTGGCAGGACACGTGGCTAATGGCACAGCTAAGGGCAGCCATCACAGGTCAGCAGCGGAGCCTGTCCTCAGGTCTTCGGGGGATTGTTGCTGCCATCACAACTGCCAAAATGACTTGGGACGGGGAGGGAGAAAGACAGATGCAACAGCAAGGAAAGAAGATGAAGGAGGCTGTGGCAGGGCCAGATGTCTGCTGTAAAGAGCTACAGGGCCACACGATGAGACAGTCGGCCAGGCATTTCAAAAGATCACCCAGGCTTAGTCTGCTACCCAGAAGGCTGCCCGCAGCTGAGCAGCCACCACAAGGGTCGAACACCTCATCAACAGGAGATCAGAAAAGACGCACCTTGCACTGACACAATACCGACCTACGGGAGACAGCGATCAACAGTCAGCCTTTTCCCGGTCTGTTGAAGAATAACTCTACTCTGAGCTGCAGCTCTTCATGGACCCAGGCTCTAATCCAGACTGAAGAAGAGTATTGACTTCTGTATGAATTCTAGCTCCTACAGACAAAGCTTATACATTCAGAGCCATTAGGTCTTCCTGCCCGCTTTTGTGAGTACTCAGCAAAAGGAGCTAAAGAGTTAGCCCACAGACTCTGAAATCTGCAAGGTTGCTTTAACAGTGTGATTAGACACGCTCCCTGGGTCCAGTCTGCCATGGTTTCAATCACACTGACCCAGGATACCTGAAACCAGATGACCTACATACCCATCCCGGTTCTGAGTTCCTTCATATGCAAAATGGACACAACAATAGAGCCTTCCTCCTGATTTTGTTATAATGTATGCAAAACCACTTTGAACAGGGATGGACCTTCAGAGAGTATTTCACAGCTATCATTGTTCCTTTGCTCTATTTATGGGTTAAGCCTTTGCTGTAAGTGGTGCATTGTGTTAATGCCTTTTCTATTCATGTTCTATTCTTCACTCATCCCATTCATTATTCCTTTTATTTCCATCCGAGATCACAATGATCCTGGGAGGCAGATGCATTCTTCTCATTTTGCCGATGAGGATACTGAGGCACCTGTTAGTAAGAGATATCATTTGTTCGGAGATTCGCAGCCAGTGAGCAGTGGAGCCAGGAGTGGAAGATTCCAGACTGTCTGGCTGGTGAGGAACGACTCACTGTGCTCTGCTGCAGTGCCTGAGACAGCCACAGCCCAGCAAGCACAGGCTTCCTCCCCGGGGCGAGCACTGGCCCAGAGCACAAGGGTCATCCACATCTGGACGAAGGGATGGAAGGGATGGAAGGTCTGGAGCCAAGTCGGCATCAGCAGGCATCGCAGGTACTGGCTGTGGAATCCAGCTGCTCCTCACTCCGTGCCCTCCTCTTGTGTCTATCTGGCTGCAAAGGCTGAGACAAAGAAGATGGGTATTCCCCTGCCAGTGTTCCCTCTAGGGAATATGTCTACAGAACCAAATGGCAAACACAGGACAGGGTTGGGAGGGAAGGGGGTGAACAATGAAAGCAGTGACTTTGATGTTGAGTTGAAACCCTTCTGTACAACTACTTAAAGACTATATATGTGTGTGTGGACATATTAGGAATAAATATATTATTAGTCTCCTCTCAGAAGCCCAAATCAAGATTTTAACTAGATAAGTCAGTGATCCAAGACTGGCATGAGAGATGAGGCTAGCCACGGTGATAAAGATCAAAGTTCTTATCTAATTATAGATGTATATACATATATGTATATATACATATGTATTTCTCACATATAATATATATATTTCTAAGAGGCTTCAGAAAAGCTTTGAATGTTGGCCTTCTTTTTCCTATTTAAGAAAGTACAAAGAAAGAGGCTGTGGAGATACCTTCTTTCTATTTTCTTCTTCCTTGAGTAATAAGGATATGATGTTTGGAGCTGTGGTCATAGAACTGCAATAAAGAGTTCATGAAACAGCAAAGGATGACAGAGCTAGGTCTAAACTGAACCCTTTGTATGAGTACTAAGAAAACAAAGAGCAAAACCTCAGGAACTGGTCCACCCTGGGCTTGCTGTGGAGGAAGCCATCATGGAACCCCATGCGTCAGTTCACTGCTCCATCAGGCTGACATCAATCCCAGCCGACACCGTACAAGAGCTCAAATCTGCAAGGAGATTAAGTACTTACCATGAGACAGGCAGGGGGCCCCAAGGGACAAATTCACTGTCTGAGATAGCAATTCTCATGAGTAAAATAAGAAAGGAAGAGCTGATATCAATAAAGGCCCCTTTTGGTTCTGTGGTGTTATGACTTTTGGCAACAATAATAGCCTGTGAAGACTTTGAGAAGTACTGACAGCACGCATACAAGAAATGGCCAGAAAAAATACCACGTAAGCACGGCTCCGGGATTAATGTGCAACCTCTGGTTTTTAAATTCACATTAAAATATGCAAATGAGATTCCACCCTATTTATGATCTTCATAAGGTTTCTAACACGTAACTCATTTAATCCGCATGAGAACACCATGGAATTATTTGGATGGTTCTGTTTACCAAAAAGTATGTCCCCCTGGGACGTCCCTGCCAAAGGTGACTCGTGGGCTCTGCCCGTCCCTGGCTTCCACTACCAGCCACAGCCACACTAAAACCACTGCTGAGGCCTCTCGTAAACCAGCACTAAACCTAACCAACCATGGGGGCAAAGGGCTGCAAATGATCGCCTGCCACCAGCATCAGGATTCATGTGGCTGTCCAGACTCCAAGAAGCCAATGACGAACTTATCAGTCTCCTCACAGAAGCCCAAATCAAGATTATAACTAGATGAGTCAGTGATCCAAGACTGGCATCAGAGATGAGGCTAGCCATGGTGATAAAGATCAAAGCTCTTATCGAGTTAAAAATGTCCAAGAACACTATTTTACATAGACATATATATATATAGGGTATGCCTGTATGTATACATGCATGCATATGTGTAACACTCGTTTTCTTTTTCTTTCCACTACTTCCGCCTTCATCGTCTAGCAAGGCCGCCTGGGGACAACACATTTTGTCCTGTTGCTCTTTGCATTTCTTTTTGTTTTGGTAGTTTGGTAGAATGCCTTCCTACTTAGTAGAGCAAGTCACATCCAAGTTCTTTTGAGCCTCCAAAAGAAGGTAGAGATTAGGACTCCAGTGTTGTTCTGTAGCCAAGCCAGCTCCGAGGGAGGCAGTTTTATTGCTAGCACATTTGTTAAATGGGGGGGCAGGAAACAGCTCAAGAACTGTGGGTTTCTCACCCTCCTGCCGAGAACCCACCAAACACCGAAAGACGCCTGCAGACACAGGGAACATGGACCGTGTGAAAGCCACCATGCCAAGGAGAGGCTGTAGACCCCCAAGCCAGGGCTCCAGACCCCCAGGCCAGGGCTCTGCCTAAGTATCTTTTCTCTCTATGCATGTAATATAGGAGCTTTCTGCTCAATATCATCCGGGAAGAAAAGAAAGCTGATAACTTTTCAGTAGGAAAAGGAAAATGTTAGAGAGTTACCCATATAGCCAGGACTAGCATGAGACATAAAGATGCCATGTAGATAAAAACACTGGAGCAAGAAGACAGGGTACCAGCTAGTGACTGGAGACAGGCAGGGATCGTGGCCAGCCCTGCACGGCCCTAAGTGCTTGCTCCACAGATTCCTGTTTAGGGCTGGTCTATATCTTACTCTATTCCTAATAGAAAGGTTAACTCTCAGTGGGCCATTTACCAGACACTTTTAAACAATAGAGGAGGGGAAAAGAATAAGTTACTTTCAAATAATAAATAGTTTCTATTCTAAAGATCAAGTTTCCTGTACCCTCAGACTGTACATACCTCTGGAAGAACAAACGAAGCAAAAGATATCTAGTCTCCATCCTCACACATCCTAAAAGGAAATTTCTATGGCTACAATTTTGGGGAACAGTACATTTTGGATATTTTCTTATTTGCTAAGCAGATTGGGGGAGAAAGAGAAAAGAGATCATCAAAGCCGGGCCTTGATGCTCAGGTTTGTAATCCCTGGTAGTCCCTTAGCTGGAGACCAGCGGAATCATGGCTCAAGGGCAGTCCGGGTATCCATGGAGAAGACACAGTGCATACCGGTCATCTCCAGGGGTACTGGGAAGCACAAGGAGGTAAGTCTCAACCCATGCTGGCCTGGGCACGGAGTGAGAGCCTTCCATACAGGAAAAAAAAAAAAAGCAAAAAGAGGCTAGAGGCAACAGAGTTAGAAGGAGGCCTTGAGTTCAAACCCCAAGAACACCAAAAAATAAAACGTGATGCTCACTACTTTCAGATTCCTCATAGCAGGGAAGAGGGGAGACAACTATCAGACAATCATGGTCTCAGGCAGAGCACAGGTGGCGAGGGCCTTGTGGGGGAAAGATGACGTCGGACAAGCATGACCACAGGGAGAACACAGGGAATTCAGAGAAGGCGGCCTTTCACAGTGGACGGCTCTGTCGAGAAAATTTGGGATCCTGGCTGCATCGCCTCCTGGCTCCAGGGCCCGGGCCTCCGCTCTTCCGTCTTTGACACATGTGGAGGGCGCTGTGGCACTGTGGCAGGCTAGCCCGATTCCATTCCCGGGCTGAGTGTGCAGGGGATTCGCAAAGAAAGTAGAAAACGAGGAGGGTGGTAACAAGGAAGAGGGAGAGAGGGGCAGGCACCTCTGTCTGGGAGCCAGTTGGTAAAGAGAAGGAGGAATAAGGTCAAGATTAGAAATCAGATGGTCAAGAAGGTGAAGATGGGACAGGACAAGAAGAAGGAGACTGGAGCTTAACCCTTGAGCAACCCGGAGAAGAAGTCAGATGAGACTTGGGAGTGTGAAGAAAAGCCCACTGGCAGGGAAACCTATCAAGGAGCAAGAATTAGTAGTCGTAGTCATAGTATGAAAAATAAAGGGCAGGGGCATGCAGAAGCCACCTGGCAACAGCAAGTATGCATTTCATACACTTCACAATGTACAGGCTAAATACATGCCACCACCAAGTTTCACAGAAAAACAGATTGAGGGACTCTTGAGAGCTTAAATCTGTTCCCCTCCTGTATCAGATACCACTGGACTATCCAAACCACATGTGGCCCTGCAGAAGATGGACATCAACTTTGTCTTTAACAGGGTTGTGGTCGAGCCTGAAGGCCAGGGTTGATGGCAGCAACGCACAAGCAGGCAGGAGTGTGAGGTGGCCAGGTAGACTGGATCTGTTCCAGGAATGAACACCCAGTCTGCATGTGTAGCTCTGAAGGCAGGTACCAAACAATCCCTTCTAAGATGAAGGCCTCCATGCCAAAAGCCATCTCACACGGGGAGCAAGATGCTAAGAGAGAAAAGCAATGCCTGCCTGCACTTCGGAGCTCTGTGGTCCCAGTGACATCCATAGACAAGCCCTCCCCCCACCCCCAGTGATTTCTAACACAAGAAGATTTAACTCTATGAAAAGGCCATGAGGGAGGTAGATGGGAGGTTTGTTTGCTGAAGCTACAGTGAAATTCCAACCTGGAAAAAAACAGAATGGAAGGATTTCAGGATATTCTGACAGCACCCCAAGAGAGATGCTTGTGGCTGCACGGCAGTGGGGCCAATGCCCAGATCCTCAGAACAGAAAACAAGTCAGCCTGTGTCCTCATGGGAGATGCACTGAGTGCTTTGCAGTCAGGGTCCAGACGGAGCCATTCCCGCACCGGCCCTAGGGTTGAAATGGGCATGGAGAAGTTACACAGCTGTCTTAGAACCCTGGAGGCTGCAGAAGGGAGCAGTTCAAGTCGGCTGTACTCGGTGTTTAAAGAACAACTAATAAGGAAATGGTGACACGCTAGAATCACAGGCTTGAGGGTGATTTTGCAATTAAGAAAATTAGAGGCTGCAGTTTCAGGAGAGAAACTGTCAAGACAAAAGCAGAGAAAGAAACAGATATACAAAGCAAGCACGGCGTTTGAATCAATAGGGGGATGTGTTGGAGGAAAGTCTGAGGTGGGAGGAAGCACAGAGCAGCAGCCCGTAGGGAAAGTTGCATGCATGAGACATTTTCCATCACCAGAGCCATCTGCTAAGAGCCTTCCCCAAATCTCCCCTAGTGAGTGATCATGAAGCACTTCCTCATACCCAGCCCAGTGCTAGGATCCTGCAAAGACCAGCACCTCCTGCAATCCTCTGCTCTCTGAGAAATGATCACTGCAGCCCCAATTCACAGATAAGTATCTGAGACTTGAAGGTCAATCATGTAGTCCTATAAGGTCAACTAGCAAAGCATGATCTTAAATGGTGGTGGTGTTAAAAAAAAAAAAAAGGGGGGGGGGGACTTGGGAGCCAGGCACCGGTGGCTCACGCCTGTAATCCTAGCTACTCGAGAGGCTGAGATCTGAGGATCACACTTCAAAGTCAGTCTGGGCAGGAAAGTCCATGAAACTATCTCCAATAAACAGCTCAGAAAACCGGAAGTGGCGCTGTGGCTCAAGCGCTAGAGCGCTTGCTTTGAGCTGAAGAGTGCAGGGACAGCACTCAAGCTAAGAGTTCAAGCCCCATGACTGACAAAACAACAACATCAAAGGGACTGGGGGGCCTTCCATTCCATTCTTTTTGCTTGTAGAGGAGCTGACTCCCCAGAAACGCTCTCATGCCCCAGGACCTTTCCAACAAATGCAATCTTCATTTCCTTGCCTGCCTTGCAGTCAGCTCTTCAGCCTGGTGCCTGAGCCCAACCTCTCACCTCCATTCACCAATACACAACAAGAAAGAACTACAGGATGTTAGTCACTCTGCAAACAGCAAAAACAGCCACCCTTCCCTGATGCCTGGCTTCCCATTCCGGGGATGAGTCACTTGGTGTCTGAAGTTTGACCCTTGGTTTCAGGCTGGATCATGTTCATTTTCCCTCCCACTAGGTGAGTGACAGGCCTTGCCCAGGCGCAGAGGGCCTAGACCAAGGCCTACGGTAGAGGTTCAAGCCCTTCTGCTCTTAGCATCCATAGTCTAGAGTGAAGCCAAGCCAGGCTGAAGCCAGCGAGGGAGGCTGTGCTGTGACCCAGTTACCTAGTGGGTCAGAATGGCAGGCAGGAGGCACAAGCAGGTGAGTGGCAGACCAGGCCGGAAGTAAGCACGGGGATGATACTGGAAAAGGAGGGCCCGTGAGGACTGAGAGACAAACATGGGAACAAGAGCCCAAAGGAGGGGCCCATGATCTGGAGAAGTGGGAGGATCCGCATCTAAGATCCCCACGGGAGAGGAAATCCCAGCACCCACGACACAACACTGTGTGGAGGAGCCCGAATCTGGCTCCGAAATTCAGTCCCCTAACACTTGCTGGGGGAATTAGTGACTGAACATGTGAAAAAAAAAAAAAGAATAACGTTGCCTCTTTTTCAAGATGCTAGATAGGGACAAATTAATATTATCCATGCAATGCCACAAAACTATCAGAAATGTTTGTTTTTTGTTTGGTCAGTCACAGGGCTTGAACTCAGGGCCTGGGTGCTATTCCTGAGGTTTTTCACTCAAGCTAGCATTCTGCCACTTTGAGGCACAGCGCCACTCCAGGGATTTGAGTGGTTACTTGGAGAGAAGTCTCACAGGGGACATTCCTGCTGAGGCTGTCTTCTAAGCTCGATCCTCAGAGCTCAGCCTCTGGCGTAGCCAGGATGACAGGTGAGAGCCTCCGGCGCCCAGCTATCCCTGGTGTTTGTAAAGCTTTCAGGTAACTGTACGTCAGGCTGTGATGACTGTGTGGCTGACTTTACACCTCATTCCTGGGAATGTGGATGACAGACACGTGACAGAAGCACAGAATCCGATTCCAGCACGAATGACAGCCATGAAGTATTCTCCCTGTGTTCTCTAGCACATCCTCTGCCTTCTCCTACCTACAAGAAGCAAAGTCCAAACAAGCAGGTAGTCACTAAAACTTCTACAGGACTGCCATCTTGAACACGTGTGGTGGACAAGACTCCAGGAAAAACAGAGCCTGAGAGTCACTGTGCTGCTCAGGTAAGCCTGTGTCCATCCAAGGGTACCCAGAGCTAGGGTCTCTACAATCAGGAAGTTAGTGTAAAGCAGCCAGCGAGCGGCACAATCGCCTCTTGGCTATTTAATCTGAATTTATCCTAGCTCCTGGACCTTAGCTAACAATGGGTAGTCATTAACCACATGTGTTCGCATAAAAGTGTTTTTATAGATGACTGACCAGCCTCAAACAGTGAAGGTTGTGAGTGGAGAAGAATGCTGGGAAAGGAATCTTGGAAGACAGATCTATACCTGGAGAGAATAAAAACATAAATCATGCAAATAAATGCACACCCTGGTTGAATTCTAATTCATATCTCTACGTAACTTTCCAAACTGTGGAAGTGGATGTTCATTGGTACTGTGGACTATAACTTTAGTGCAAAAATTCCACTAGAGTCTTCCTGAACAATGTCTTAGTTTTAGGAGAAGCCTCTGAAGTATTTAGATTGCACTGCCTTGACGTCTCATTCTCTGTCTGTCTCTGTCTCTATCTGTCTCTGTCCATCTGTCTGTCTGTCTGTCTATCTCTCTCTCTCTTTCTCTCTCTCTTTCTCTCTCTCTCTCTCTCTCTCTCTCTCTCTCTCTCTCTCTCTCTCTCTCTCTCTCTCTCTCTCTCTCTCTCTCTCTCTCTCTCTCTCTCTCTCACACACACACACACACACACACACACAAAGCTCTCTTCCTTTCTCCTCTCTCAGTGCGGATACTGGAACTTGAACTCAGCATCCCTCATGCTCTGGCTTAGCTTTTTGGCTCAAGGTTGGCACTCTGCATTTCCACTTCCAGCTTTTTTTGCTGATTAATTGGAGGTAAAAGTCTCTCAGATTTGTCTTCTGGCTGGCTCCCAACTTCAGTCCTCAGATCTCAGCCTCCTGAGTAGGTAGTAAAGGTATGAGCTACCAGTGCCCAGCCCCCACCCCTTTCCCTTTCCTTCATCTCTCCCTCTCTCTCTCTCTCCTCTCCCTATCCCCCCTCTTAATTTTTAGAGAGAGTCTCACTATTCAGTCCAGGCTAGCCTTAAACTCTTGCCTCTGGCTCCTACTGCTGGGATTATAGGCATGTACCACACACAGCTTCTTAATTTATTTTCAAGTGATCGAGAAAAACCTGCATATATCCCTAAAGAACTAAAGCAAATTGTTTAAGAATTTTTAATAATTCTAACCAAATGTTAACAATTTTTCCACTTGAGTAGAGAAGCTATGAGAAATCATTGTCGTTCTTCAGCTTTTCTTCTTGATTGAATTCTTTTATACTAAAATTTTTGTCACATGGCCTCCCAATGGAATTTACAAAGCCTGTATTTGAAAGCCCTTGGCTTCCCTTGCCTTGAAACAGGACATGCCCCTTCTTCTAACACTTTTATTTACATGTGTGTCAAGGAGATCAGATGAGAATCATCGTATTGTGTCATCAACTGTTAGCACCTTACGATCCTTGCACATGTAATATGGAGAGAAGGAAGCTTGCATATTTTACTAACATCAAGACTTCAACATAATTCCCTCAATCCCCAGCGACTCATTGCCACTAAAATTTCACGTGACTACATTTCATTATTCTCCTTTTCTCATCCTTCCTTTTCCTTTCCATTTCCTGAAGAAAGAGAAGGTACCCAATGTCTACACTTTCAAAAACATTGTTAGTTATCTTTATAAATAGTTATACAGAGATTTCATCTCAATATGTCAATTTATGAGTACAATGCATCTATCATTCTCTGCCCCAACAAGGCTTCTTTTTTTCAGTTCCAAAACTTACTACCCCCTAAAATTCCAAGAAAACATAATTATTGGTCATCATGTTAAGTGAGATAAACCAAGCTCAAGTCAAATATGCATGGTTTTGTGCACATACAGATCCTAAAACAAAAATCCAATAATATATACAGGGTTGTAGTAGGGAGAAGGAAGTGAATAGAAGAGGGGATGTGGATGAGTATGCTCAAAGTACGTTATCCAGATGTATGCAAAGAGCATAAAGAAACCCACTGGAACCCTTCGAAAAGAAGTGAGAAGAGGGAATGGTGGAAGAAGACGGCACAGTGTACACATGTGTGTAAGTATCACACTGAAACCCTTTTGTGAAGTAATTTATGCTAAGAAACATTTTAAAGGACATACAGTAATTGAAAGTTAAAGAGTCATTTCCCCATATGAAAAAGAATAGAAGGAAACACTAAAGGTAACAGAATGTTGGAGTTAAGGAACTGGCTTGATTTGTCCTAAGAAGGAAAGACAGAGTTTTGGAATGCCACTAGTTCTACAGCACTTCCCTGCACAGATACAGTAATGTAGGCAGCAGATGACTTACGGTAAGGACTACATGCTGAGTGGAGATGCTGAGAACACAGCATCCATCCATGTGTGATTCCACAGAGTCCAGGGAAAGTAAGCATCAAGGAAAATGTCAAAAGGCCAGCTCCCATGGCTCACACCCACAAACCTACCCACTCAGGAGGCTGAGAGCTGAGAATCGCAGAAAAGTTCAAGAGACTTTTATCTCCAATGAACCAGCAAAAAGCTCAAAGTGGAGGTGTGTCTCAAGTGGTAGAATACCAGCCATAAACAAAAAAAAAATGAGCCAAGAAAAGTGAGGCCCTGAGTTCCAGATCAAGTACTCACACAAAACAAAAAAACAAACACTTCAACTGGACATCAAGGGATGAGGATGGAGCTCCATGCCTTAGAACGTCAATTATCAGAGGATCTTGCATTAGTCATGGAATTCTCTTAAGACCAATCACATAGCAGCAGGTGTATGGGAATGGAACCACCTCTCTCAGGTGCCACACTATGGTTGGAAAACAGGAAGGAGAGATTTGACTTTCCGCTTCTTAGCACACTTGAGTGTAAGTCCCATCAAAAGCTCCCAGCATAGTCCACAACTGGCAGCATTCATTACTGAGAACACATAATAATAACTGTAATCCAACTAGAATGACGGTGGCCCGGCCATATGTGAGCCACGACGCACTGGCTGCTGTCGCTTGGGTATGGTGGCCAGTGGGGGAGAGGCTGGACCTCCCTCCCTCCACACGTCAACAGAGCATCCTCTTCCTCCACAGGGGCTGTGCCCCCAAACAAAGGAGGTCATAAACTACCTGCAGGAATGAATCTAACATCCACAGGAAGATGGCTTCTACAAAGAGAGCAGGACTGGCCAGAAACAGGAATGCCACCACGGAAAGGAATGTGTGTCTGTGCGTGCCATCAAAACATCAAAGAATCAAAGCACACCCCAGAACAAACATAAGCAGCAAAAGAAGCAGCACTAACAAACTACAAGGAAAACAGAGTCATTGCATGACAAGAGGAAAACACTGAGGAAACAAAGAAGTCGGGGAAGGAAGTGGCGAAGAGTCATTCTTATGGCCAGGCATAAAAGCAACATATTTCTAAAGAAATCTGGGGACTTGAAGCGTGTGGTGATTTGCACTGGTGCATGCGACAGTGGAGCGAGAGGAACAGAAGCCGAAGGAATGATGGTGACAACCAGTTCACACAGCCTTTCCCAGGCGGGAGGAGAGGGGAGAGAAGAGGACAGGAGGCAGACTCACACATGGTGAGGACTGCAGGTGAGGTGGCCACGTATTCTGATAAGGGAAATGTCCACCAAGTGCACATACTCTTCAGACAGAAGGTGAAGACCAGGCTGCTATCCCCCTTTGCTTTTCTAGTGCAGGGGGTGAGGCCGGTTTCAGCTGCGTGTGAGAAAGGACAACAGAAGTTAGGCTGAACTTCAAGAGGATGTGGCTAGCATGAGGAGCAGAAAGCGGGAATGGAGGATGTGTGTGTTCTTCAGAACGGTGCTGAGTCTAGAGAGACCATGGATTTCAGCTAGCTTCAGCTCCAGACAGTGCAGCCTAAGAGAGGCAGGTCGCGGGAGACTCCAGCCTGGGAGCCTCACCTGTCACTGCGATGGTCCCTCTCTACTGTATGGCCTAAAACCGAGAAGTCACTGTGATTCCTTAAAGACCAAAAGAAAAAGCATTTCTTATCCCAATACAGCACATACCTCATACTCACATCTTCCTTAAGTCCTGTGTATCCATAGCAGAGCACATGGATTACCAGCCCGTCCACAAGAGAGCAGAGTTAGTAATGCATTCTCAAAAAATGGGAATAAAGTCAAGTGAGCTAAATCCTTCTCAACTCGAAACGCTCCCACTTTTTTGTTCCACCTTTTTTTTTGTTCCAATTCTGTGTGGTTCCCTCCTCTCTTGACTATCTACAGTTTTTTGAGTCAATAGTTTTGAGAGTTAAACAGTGACAGCTTTGAAAGCCAATAGGATCCAGAAGAAGCACATAAAAATAAGCATCAAAAATAAAAGTGATGACTGAATAACCAAGCTGGTCCAATCCACGGTCACACGCTCTTAGGCACAGACCCATTCACAAAACCCCGAAACCTTTCTGTGTCATTCTTTTGCTTGGAAACTCTTCCAGGATCCTTGGTGTCTACACGGTAAAACATGGAACCCTCAGAAGACCTTGCACATGCTCGTGACTAAACTCATCCCTGATATTTCTCCAACCACTCGTCCTGACCCTTCCCACAAAATGAGACATTCTTTGGGGGAAATAGATATCTCAAAGATGTCTAAACACCTGTGGGTATTTCCTCTCTACATTCAAGGAATTGAGCATTCTTGAAATGAGAATGTTGCTTGAAGAAGTAAATGTCATTGTTCCAACCAGATTCACCTAAGTTCTTTTAAAGCAATTTCCCAAATACTCTGCAGGTCTTCAAGATAGCTGTGTGCTGCCAATGAAAATAAGGCAATAGGACCCACCAAAATGAGACCCCACATCAGCCCATTTATCAGATGCATCAAGACATAGATGGGTTAGGTGTGGTGGGTCACACCTGCAATCTCAGCTACCCCAGGAAGAGTCTAGTTCAAGGACATCCTGGCCAAACAGATAGAGACCTCATCTCAACCAATAAATAGGCTGGTTGAAATTATGTGTTCTAATAATCCCAGCAACATGGAAAGCACAGAAAATAATGGCCCAGGCTTTCCTGGGGAAAAAAATGTAAAACTCTATTCAAAATTTAACTAAAGCAAAAGGGTCTAGCCAGGTTGACAATCAAGAGGCACAAAGAGTGAATAAACCCAGCAGTGATACTCAATAGTCACTACATTGAAAATGAACTATACCATTTGTGGTATAGTTTAGGGTCCATAAAGAAATGTATTCTTTACCTGACCATGTAACTGTAAGTCCTCTGAACATCCCCTTTATAATAACAATAAAATCAATCAATCAATAAAAAGAAGGACTGAGTTCAAATCTCAGTACTACAAATATACATATATGTGTGTGTGTGTGTGTGTATATATATGTATATATATATATATATATATATATATATATATATATATATGAAACAGATGAGAATGGAATTATCCTAGATCTATTGGGAATCATGTTTAGTCATTTTTTTAGCCCACTAACGTGAGAGTGAGAAGGAGAGAAGAACCTTCCCATCCACCTGTAATTTGACTGTTTTAATCAGTCCAAGCACTGTGCAGATGGGCATCAAACTGAAAGCAGATTGAGCGCTTTTGAACATAGGCCCTCCCAGGGGACCTGAGCACCACGCCGTGGGCCCTGGGGCAGACACATTTGTTATGCACACTATATAAAGATCAGTATTCCATGTTTTATTTGCCTATATCAGTGTATCTCGGGCAAAAAACCTTAAATAGATTCAGTGATTTTATCTGAGGTTTGCAAATCCATTGTAAGAAGCCAGCTGGTCAACAGAAAACTGCGGTAGCCTGGATTCCTCCACAGTGCAGAGGAAGCTTCATCAGCCAATGGCGCTGCCCGGGGTATTTGGGAGGGTGCTGTCGATGGCTGAGCAAGAGGCCAAGACCCTGCGAGAAACCACTGAAGGTTCCGGTTCTGTCATTCACTACACTGTGTGTCCTTGAGAACATCACTCAGTGAAGGAGCCTCCCTGTCTTCCCTGTAAAATTAGAATAACTCTACCACTTATGCTACATCCTGTAAGGGACAAATAAGAGAGACTTAAGTGTAAGTACAGAGAACAGGGCATCACAGAAACTCTAGGCTAGCTCCTTCTTTTATTTCCTTTTTCTTCTTATTTCTATTTCTTTTATTTTTATTTCTTTTTTGATTTCTGATATTCCAGATTTAAAAGATCAGGCTCCCTGAGGGTCTGCTCTCAAATTTAGTGTGAAGCTCTGAGGCAGTCATCTTCAGAATCCCTGACCACCTTTCCTTCTGATACAATGACGTGCCCAACATAATCACGTATCCCACCTCCGATCAGGGATAGATCGCACATACCTATCAGCTCTAGGCCTGCAATGTACTGCCTTCCCCTGGCAGGCCTCGCTGAGTGACCACACACACACACACACACACACACATTTATTACTTCATATGACATTTGTGTGGTGCTTTGTTTTTGTTTTCTTTGTTGATTGTATGTTTTACTTTTCATTACTAGCTGTCTGAAACCAAGAACTGTATCAAAATCAAACCCATTGCGATGTCTTTCATTCCTCATTAATTGGAGACTGTATTTTTTGCAATTGTCATTTTCTTTCCTCTTGCTTTCTCTCTCTTATATTAGTGCATATTAATTGGACGCAATAGTTCCACATGTGCATATGATGTATTTACATTTATTTCTAGTCTGTGTACTGTTGGACTCCATCCATCAAATGTGAGGTTCTGAAGACACAGATTTGCCTTGTGTTGTGCTCTCCGTATCCTTGATGTGTTGAACAGCATGAGCCCTTAATAAATTCAGGTAAATATTTGCCAACAATAACTGGATGTAATAAATTATGTACTATTAATCAGTAAGTGCTTAGTTCACTGGAAACCTCTTAGATGCTTTTCCAGATCATTCTGTAACACAGCTTCTTAGAGGCATGCACTTTGGGATAAGTCCTCCAATCTTAGAGTGTTTACAAGTTGTGTGAAACTCATACCTTTGCCTCCAGATTAATAGAAAACATACAGCTTGAAAATAATAATTTGTTGTTTACATAGTGTAGGTAGCTATAAATAACTGCCTAATTATATATGGCATGTGCTCCCAGGGACAGGGCACTGCGTGAAAGTCTTACCATGGGTTCCTTCCTCAGACCCCTTCGAAGCTGACTTCCTTGCTACCCATATTTCTCCTTTTCTCCTAATAGATCTTTTTCTACAGGAAAGAATCCATTGCTCACCGGGCACCTGTGGCTCAAGCCTGTAATCCTAGCTACTCAGGAGGCTGAGATCTGAGAATCATGGTTCAAAGCCAGCCCGGGCAGGAAAGTCCATGAGACTCTTATCTCCAATAAACCACTAGAAAACCGGAAGTGGCGCTGTGGCTCAAGTGGTAGAATACTCGCCTTGAGCTGAGGAGCGCAAGGACAGCGCTCAAGCCCCGAGTTCAAGTCCCATGACCAACAACAACAAAAAGAACCCATTGCTCTAACTGGGGACAGACATGAAAATTCATAAATACAATTGAAGTCCTCCCATTTATAACAACCATCTTTCTATCTCCAACCCAGGTCTCTCCTCACATCCACAGACTGTGAAAAGCTCCAAATCAGACACCATATTATAGCTCTAAAATCCTTCAGTTTTGTAGGAAGTGGCACTGTGGCTCAAAGTGGTAGAGTGCCAGTCCTGAGCAAAAGAGCTCAAGGACAGCACCCAGACCCTGAGTTCAAGCCCCACAACTGACAAAAGAAATCTGTACAAACTGCATGATGTTCTTAGTCTGTGTAGACAGCTTAGAAAGTCTCCATGACATTGACACCTGCTCCCACAATACCTGCTCTTTGACCTGATGGGGTCCCCCCGATTTCTGTAGGCTGTTATCATTGAGGTGTACAATGGAGCATGACTCAATTATATAAACATTTAATGTCTGCCTACAGTATAAGGCAGCCTGGAGAAGGGTTGGCTGCTCAATAGGTTCAGTCTTCAGTTTGCCCATAGGCTAGCAAGAAGATGGTTTTGAAAAATATGAACCAATACATCTAATAAAAGGGAGAAAATAAGTAACAGATGGATGTGAGAAACAGGAGGGCGCATGGAAGAGTATCATTGGAGGAAAGAATTCAAAAAAGACCAAATGAGAAAGCATAACTTGCAAGAAAAAAGGCCATTCGGAAAGAACATCAAGAATGATCTCTATACCACCTGTCATTGAAACGCTAGACAAACGGAGCCTAAGAGGAATAAGCCAACCTGTCCAAATTCGTATTTTTCAGGGAGCACAGAGTTCATCGCTATTTCCTAAACTGAGTCCTTGAAAAGGCTTTGGAATCAGGAGACCCGAAGCCGGAATCCGGCTTCTGAGACAGACTTGTCTGATGTCTGGCAACACATTCAACCTCCGAATCTTCTTTTAGGATCAAAAGACCAGAAGGAATGTTTTCCTGTTTACTTTTTATTAGTATGTATTAACAATTCAAAATAATAGGCTTGGTTGTGAAAATCCCATATGCACGTCTAGTACAGTTGAATCTCCTCTCCTCCCTCCCATCCTCTCCTCCCTCTCCCTACCCACCGCCTCCCCTCCCCATCCTGCCTCCTCCACTCTCCCCTTCTTCCCACCCCACCCTTGAGTCTACATAAGACAGAAGAATACGTGACACCTTGTCTTTCTGAGTGTATCTTACTTCATTTAATATGATAATTTCCAGTTGCACCCATTTTTCTTCAGTCTTATTCTTCATTGTGGCTGAATAATATTCCATTGAGTTCATACACCACATTTTTTTGAATGGGAACCTCGCTGGATTCCATGAGGTGACTATGGTGGAGTAAACATGGGTATATGGTAGCTCTGTCGTAGGCTGGCTGATTCCTTCAGGTGTAGACCTAGGCATGGTGAAGTTGGATCAATGGCAGAACTAATTTTGGATACTTTTTGAAGCTGACCTTCAACACGGCTGTACTACTTACAGCACATTTCCAACAGTGCAGAAACTTCCCGCCCCGTTTCCCTCAAGCATTTTTGTTTGCTTGTTTACTTGGCAGTAGCCGTTCTAACTGGGGTGAGATGAAATCTCAACATAGCTTCTATTTGTAGTTCCTTGATGGCTAAATGTGGAACCCTTTTCCTGTGTTAGTTGGATATTTGCATCTTACTATAGGCCAGGCACTGTTCTAATCACAGCACTTGATTAGAACACAATATCCAAAGAAGATTTTCCTCTCCGTTTTGTAAGTGAGGAAAGAGATGAGGAGAGAAATGGAGTAAGCTGGCAGGGCAATAAAGCTAAACCGGAGCCGGGCGCCAAGTAGCTCACTCCTGTAATCCTAGCTTCTGAGGAGGCTGAGATCTGAGGATTGCAGTTCAAAGCCAGCCCCGGCAGGAAAGTCCATGAAACTCTTATCTCCAATAAAGCACCAGAAAACTGGAAGTGGCACTGTAGCTCACGTGGTAGAATGCTAGCCTTGGCTGAAGAGCTGAGGGATGGTGCCCAGGCCCAGAGTTCAAGCCCCACGACCGACAAAAAAAAAAAAAAAAATGCTGAACAGGAGATCAGCCTGGAAACAAGTGCTCCCCTCACTTACCACAGCTAAAACCCGGTGTGTAAGAGCTGAGATCATGGTTCAGCCACCCAAAGGATGGGTCAAGGTTTATTAGAAGAGGTGGTAATGGAGATGAATCTGGATCGATGAGGAGAATGGAGTCCAAATGAAGTCAGTGCATGGGAAAGAGAGAGATACTGAGACAGAGAAAGACACAGAGAGAGACTAACATGTCATGTCAAAAGTAGAAATGAATTCGCCAGCCCCCTTTGAGGGCCACCTCACTCACTGCCCCCCAACCTGGAAGCCACTCTCTGGGCCTCAGGAAGAGCTGGAAGGGAACTCCCCCCACCCCCAATGTACCCTCTCCAGACTAACTAACTAACTAACTAACTAACACTGCACTGGGAGCAATCCAATCCCAGATCTAACATTAAAGGAGATGCATCTTAAAGTAGTATGTTTATTTTAAGTCTACACACATCCAATATATTCCATTAATATCTCACAAGTTCTGACACACGAATTTTGAGTAAAATTATCAAGATACTGAATTAAACCACACAAACAGAGGAGAAAGGACAGGTCTACAATTTCATTAAAAACATTTGCTTTCTCATTGGTTCAGGATGGTCAAATAAAGTATGGATGAAACAGACACCTGAAATTTTGACTCCTTACCTGAATAAGTAGGAGGACATAGTTTTCTCTGAATTTCTTTCTTTTTTGTTTAGCTTCACCAAGGTCCTATTCTATGAAGAATGTAACTAAGTGTAAGTTTTTACAATCTTCCACTCATGGATGAAAACATTTTAGGGAGCAGATATGGCCTTGGCAATCACCAAATAAATCATACAGACAATTCACTTCCTCCAAACAGAAATTCCATCACTTACCAAACTTACACAGTTTCTGTTTTCTCCTCTCCCTCCCTTTCATTCTGCCTTTATGATCCATGGCTGAATGTTAAATATTTTTCACACAGAACTTTGCAGAGAATGAAACACATTTGAGGATTAAACCAGAGTTCCACTCTGGTTAGCTGTGTGACTAAGGACAGAGTTTCATCTTCCCTGTTCTCTGTCTCCTCAGCTTTAACATAGGCTGTAGCTGTTCCTTATCAACAATAAACAAGAGCGTCATCAAGGAAAGAAAGTTCTTCTGCCCTCAGCACACAGTAGGGATGCAGAAAGTGCTTCATTTGGCCTCTCGTCCACATCATCTAATAATTCAAGACTTCTCTTACTTTAAATACGATTTTAGCAATGTTTCTTGTTTCTAATATTCACATGCTTTCATAAAGAAGGGGAAAAGCAGCAAACCAGGGAAACTTCATGTTGCAATTCAGAAGCAATTATATTAATATTCATTTTATTCTCCAAAGGCCAACTGAAGCTGACATGTTAAAATACCACGCTTGATGAATTCCACCTTGGCACAAGATTCCAAGGATAATCTTATCTTTATACATTTCCTTTAAACAAACTTAAAAAAGGGCCATTTATGCTGCCATGCACTTTATATTCTCATCGAAAATCAACAAGGTTTCACACGAGCCATCAGTTCAGTCGCCTGCTCGCCCTGGCAGTAACCCTTCAGCTCCAACGGCACACGCTTCCAGAAATTAATTTTCTAGGTAACTTCTACCATGTCTTTTAAACAGAAAAGGCTTTTAAATTTGCTTTCAGCAACTTCTGGTATAGCATAGTTTGGAATTCACTCTCCGCTGTCCTCCTCTGGCAGTTTATAGACTGCAATTTAGTTTTTCTTTGATGAATCACTGCCACAATTCTAAACCTGTTTCAGCACTGTCCTAGAGACTCTGAAGGCATGAACTTCTCCCAAGTTCCTCACCCAAGATTCCAAGGACCTGTCTACTAAGAGTCTGCCCTTGATCCATTCCATGAGAGATAGGGTCATGTTGATTTCCCACTCAAGAAAGGCAATCATCCAGGCTGACTAAGGTCAACCCCACCATTATCTTATTTTACTGATATTAAATTATTTGGGTCAGCCTCTAATCTGAATAAGTAATGATTAAAGCTCCTAGGGTGTACCAAATATTATATTATAAGTTGTTTAATTTTGTTTATCTGTTTTATAAAATGGTCACTAACACTTCCTTGTAGGTTGCTCATGATTGTTGTTTTAGAAATGAAGCAAGGAGAACAATTCAGGTGAAATAACATACCTAATGTCTACAACATGTCAGAGAGAAGTTACAGTCATAAAGATCATGCTGGGAACTAGTTGCATTGAAAGTCCCAAGGTAAGAACGATTACAGAAAAAGGACACTGACAGGTTGTGAGAAAGGGTTACATAGAGATAGCTACGGAAGCACAGAATGGCAGCAGTGGAAAAATGCAATGGGAAAAAATTCAACAAGCAAACGAGGAGGGGCAGCCCTGTTCCTCAGAGTATCTGAAATACATAACCAGTGTGCGGTGTGACTGGGGCTGAGCGGAGGATTGAAAAGGCTATTTGAGCTGAGAAGTGGAAGGCACCAAAGATAGGGCTCAGGTAGGAAAGAAATCAAGCTCTAGGTACCAAAATAATAGAAAAATGGAGGGCAGCAGGTGTTCCCATGGCTAGTGTAGCCTGGCCAGGGTGAGAGGTAGCAGCAGGTATAACCAAGGGCAGTGATAGGCAGGGCAAGGCGTGGCTGAGTTAGGAAGGGTATCCAAGGAAAGTTTGGTCTCCAGAGCACGGCTAGGTTTAGAGAGATGCTCTAAGGCATGTTTTCATCGCTCTTTCCCTGAGGCGCAGACATTCAAAGATGATTAGAGAGGGTGGTACTGACCACTGTCGGGAACACAAAGCAGCAGCCTTGAGGAACTGATTTGTCTGAAAGGAAGGTTGGGGGCAGGGGCTCAATGGAAATAGCAGTGGAGGTCGGGGGTCATGACATCATTGGTTCTCTATAGCGCACTAGAGTACCCATCCAAAACCTCTTTCATTTGTTGACAACGGTCCAGGGTCACCCTGTTCTTTTGAGAATTGTCCCTGGCTGGAAGGAGGTGTTCTCCAAGAAATATCTGGAAAGACATGCTACCAAAGCCAGAATGGTAATGGCCAAATCCAAGACCACTACCATGAGGTAGAAAACAGTGTTGAACAGCAAGTACAACTTCTGGCTCAGCATACCAAACCCCACTCACACAGGACTGACTCCGCATACCAAACCCCACGTAAACAGGACCATGACTAATGGTTTTGTACTGTTTTTTTTTTTAAGTGAAAATAAAAAGTATCATTTCATTATGGAAGATTACTGGTGTTCACTATTGTATAGTTCTTTTGGTATAGATAGATTGTGTGTTCTCTGAATTCTAGCAGCTGTTCTGAGAGGTTGGTGTGGTTGTAAACAAGGCAAACTCCAGGCACCGCAGTACTTAGCATCATGCAGAGGAGGCCGCCAATGAGAACAGGATATAGAATAATTGTAAGAAGACTGTGATAATATTGCAGAGAATATTATAACGATGAATACAAAGGAGAAAAATAACCCAAGCCCTGTGTCTAGAAACGAAGACCACTAGACGGGTACCAGTGGCTCACACCTGTAACCCTAGCTACTCTGGAGGCTGAGATCTGAGGACTGCAGTTTGAAGCCAGCCTGGGGAAGGAAAGTCTATAAGACTTTTATCTCCAATTAACTGGAAAGGAAAACTGGAAGGGGATCTATGACTCAAAGTGGTAGAAGGCTAGCCTTGAGGGGAAAAGCTCAGGCCCTGAATTCAAGCCCTATGACTGACCAAAAAAATAAGAGGAAGGAAGGAAGGAAGGAAGGAAGGAAGGAAGGAAGGAAGGAAGGAAGGAAGGAAGGAAGGAAGGAAGGAAGGGAGGGAGGAAGGAAGGAAGGAAGGGAGGGAGGGAAGGAGGGAGGGAGGGAGGGAGGGAAGGAGGGAGGAAGGAGGGAGGGAGGGAGGAGAGAAGGGAGGGAGGGAGGGAGGGAGGAGAGAAGGGAGGGAAGAGAGAAGAGGGAGAAGATGAGGGAGGGAGGGAGGGAGAAGAGAAGGGAGGGAGGAGAGAAAAGGGAGAAGAAGAGGGAGGGAGGGAGGGAGGGAGGAGGGGAGGGAGGGAGGGAGGGAGGAGAGAAGGGAGGGAGGAGAGAAGAGGGAGAAGAAGAGGGAGGGAGGGAGAGAGGGAGAGAGGAGGGAGGGAGGGGGAAGGAAGATTAGGGTGATCCTGAGAGACCGCTAAAACGAACGGGCATGGACGTGGGCTAAAGCCAACTAGAGGAACATTAAAGGTGATCTGTCTTAGACAACAAGAGGACTTATGGGAAAAGACTCCAAGGCAAAAGGAAGCTGTTTGGTATGTGAGCTCCATTTGGGCTTGGGTTTTAGTTTCAGAGGGACAAAGGTACAGACCTTGTGGGCTAGTAGGACATTTTTGTTTCTCCATTCTATATTCTTCCCTTGGGCAATCGCTTCTCGCATGTGCTCAGTTAGCGTGGGCTGATGATTTTCTATGTCTGTATGTTCATCCACGAAGTCTTTGCTGAGCTTGATTGGTATCTCTAATTGCCTAAAATGTACATTGATGTCCTTGGAGACCTAAACTATTTATCCTAAACAAAATTCATTATCTTCTCCTTAAAATCTGTTCTTGTGCCTTTAGCCCATCCAGCCAACAAACAACAACAAGGCCGCTCTGTCAGACCAAGTCAGAAAACCAGCAGTCACCTTTCTTTCCCTCTGCATCCTTCCACTTCTGTGTGGAGTCATCTAGCATGTCCCAGGATTCTCACGTATGACTCTGTCTTATGTTTGTTCTGCCACTCCATCTCTACTAGATTTGGGGCATCTTTACCTGCAGCTCCCAACCAGCAATCCTCCTTCCAGACCTCTAGGCCCCCCACTGTCTCTTCTTTACGATGTAAGTTGAAATTCAAAAATGCATGTGGCAATCTGTCACTTTCTAGTTTAAAATGTGTCCAGCACACACATCCATGAGGATCAGATCAAAATAAAATTCCTCCATGATCTACCCAAAGCCCTGTATAGCCCAGTATCTGCTTTTCAGTCTACCTTTGTTCAAGCTCCATCTCCAGCTACTCTCTCTGCATATCCTTCTGTGGGCAGTGTTCTACTTCATTCCTTAGTCTTTACACTGCCTTTGCCTTTTACCTGATAGATCTTCCCTAGCTCCACACTCCTTATGTAGCTATCTATCTAGCTCCTGCTTGTCTTATCCTAGTGCTCTTCTTCCCAGACTCCCCGCAACAGCTCTCACAGATCAGGAGAGTCATTGATCATCGATGTTATTTGTATTATAATTACTTGTCTACTCACTTGTATTCTTCATATGATACACACTTTTTGAGGATGTAAACGAACAATGGTCTTTTCCACCTTGCCAAGCTTCTATAACTGAGCCTGGAGCATGATGGGTATTTAGGAGATGTGTACTAACAGGTTGAACAAAATGGGGTATCTGGGAAGCTCAGCAGATATTAGCAATGCCAACAATTCCCATCAGCTCTCTCAGATACAATCAAGATTTATAAGAAGTCTGGGGAGGTTAGGTTCCAGTGTGAAGAACATAGCTAATTTTTGGTAGCACTAACCACAGAACATCTGGCTTAGATGGTCAGGTTTTAATATGACTTTTCTCTTGGAAACCTGACTTCATGGGAAGTGAGTTTATTTAAAAAAAAAAAAAAACAGTCTAGCCGGCAGTCAGGATCGAGACAGAAAAGTTCAAGAATACAAAACTAACCGGGTACTTGAGAAGAGTGAGGTGGGCCAAAGGAAGGGGGTGGGTAATAGAATGAAGAAGAGAAAACAGGGAGAATACGGACAGAAATTCAGTGCACACCCTACAAAATTAAGAAGAGCGAGGGAAGGGGCGGGGCAGGAGGGAGAGTTGGGAATACTGAGAAGGGTGGCATGGAGGAATGCCGCTTTGTTAGATGGCAACTCCTCTGCACAACTACTTAAAGGTATTAAAATATTTTTAATAAACGAATCCAAGGCTGAGGAAGGAGGTTTCACTGAACGAGGGAAGCAAAGGAGAGCTGAGGGCTGGTGTGTCCTTGGGAGGCAGTCTGGCCTGGCTGGGAGAAGCAGACCATCTGAGCATGATGGCAGGTAAGGAACTTCCCTTTGCTGTGCATTCACACACGGGAACTACCTGTCCAAAGCTCTATTCTAAGAAGATGCTCCTGCAGAGAGAGCGGTGTGGTGCTCCACCTCTGAACCATCACCCGGGGAGTCTTTTATCCACCTGCATCCGTGCCTTTGACAACCAACACACTCACCCTGGCTCCTCACTCCCCTGTGCTCATCCTCTATTGCTGAAGACACAGCTTAGAAACTGTGACGTCACTTCCACGTCTGCCTAAGTAAAACAAAATTAGAAACAAAACCCACAAGGGGAAGGAAATGTTTCCTATCTCACAAAGCCAAGCTAAAAACAAAAAATATGTACCACCTCTCATTCCAATATAAGGCCAGCCACCAGAGAATGGGGGGTAAGCATATGCCAGCAAAGTGGCCCTCCAGCCACCCAGACACCCCCGAGCCTGCCAAGGACGCTCCAGACAATGCCACTACGGTCTTCAGGTGCTCCCAGACACGTTTGTGGCCTTGGTTATCTTGACACCCCTCTGTCCCTGTCATGCAGGAACATTAGAGGGATGTAGAAAATAACTATTTACTTTTAAAATCCACCTCTGCAACCTGTCATTGTTGTTTCCCTGAAACAACAGAGGCTCTGTCGGGTAGGTGCTTAGTGCTGGAATGGAGGAAAGGCCACGTAGAGCTGGTCCAAATGGGACTTACCTTTGACCTTGATTTGGGGAAGGACTAAGAAATTTAAGAAATTTGATTTTGAGTCTCATCCACATCCTGGCATCTTCCCATGTGTATAGGAATCGTGGGGGAGCCAGGAAGTCCATGCACAGCCCATACTGTCAGTCCAGGTGAGAGGTGAAGTAACAAGAGCCAGAAAGGTAGTGGTGAGGATGGAAAGACACCCTGAGGGTCACCCGTGCCCCCTCCCTCTTGATTCAACGGTCCCAAGTCCCCAGAGAGTCCAGGAACATTTCTCTAAAACACAGTGCATCGTCCACTTCCCTGATGCCCTCCTCTCTCCTTCCTTCATATTTATTCTCTCGCTGTTTCATATCCATTCCCTCCATGTGTATCAAACTCATTGCCAGAACCCAGCTACTTCTTGTCAGCAATGCCCGCTAACTGGCCACACTGGTTTGCATCTGCTCCAGTTTCCCAGGCTACTTCTACAGTGCAGGTAAATGAAAGTTATGCCTCACTACAAGCCTTCCAGTGAGAGATAAACTGCACATACTAGCCACAGAACTCTCGGCAAGGGAGCACCCACACCCATCCCCGGGCTCCGTGAACAGCATGCCACCTTTTCCCTCTGTCACTCGGCCTTACCCTTACACTCATTTCCTCGCACCTTTGCCTTCAGCATTCTGCGTTTTTCCCACTTCCTTCCCACCGCCCTTTCCTCTGTTCTCCATGTAGACATTCCTTTAGACTTCAGCTGAGACTCCACCTCTTCCATAAAGCCATCCTTGACAGCCCTTCCCAGGAAATGGATCAGAAGCTCTTGGCTGCCACAGACCCTGCATTGCCGATGAGAATGTCTGATCCTCCAATATCATACAAAGCCCTTGGCAGGACCTGGCCTTGTTCATGGCTGGAACTCAGGGTCTGTGTGTGGCAGAGTGTGGATGCTAATCTTCCATCCCAGGCACATCAGAGTCCTGTCCCATTTATACCAGAGGTGAGAGCTAGGAGCCCTGGTTCATCCTGCCAATTTCCTTTGTGATGCTGAAATCTCCCCCCATAATCACTCCTGAGATTGGTGTGCAGCCACCTAGAAATGATTCATGTTGGAACAGAAACATTTGACACTGCTGAACACTGGGTATCTGGGAAGCTTGGCAGATATTAGCAATATCGTGAATTCTCACCAGCTCTCTCAGGTAAGATCAGGCTTCAGACTTACAACTGCTTCTATGGTGGAAAAAAGGAGACCTTTCAGGCTATACAGGGCAGCAGAAATTCTTGACTGGACAAAAGAAAAGATGGAATGAGGTATTCAATAATTCCCTGTGGCCCAGAATCATTTTGGACACGCTAATCTCCAAGACAGAGCGCACTCCCCAAAGAAGAAAAATGTGGTGGTAGGGGGTTAGATATATTGTGCATTAAGGCATAGAATTGGATAAGCTATGAGACTGGAAATAAAGGATGGATGGACAGCTACAGACATAACCTCACTATGTAGAACATAGCTGAACACACATGAAGATTGAAACCCCGTAAGGCAGGCCATAGACCGATGAAGAAACCAAGATTCAGAAAGTTAGGAAGGGGCTGAGTGCTGGTGGCTCACACCTGTAATCCTAGCTACTCAGGAGGCTGAGATCTGAGGATCGTGATTCAAAGCTAGCCCAGACAGGACAGTCGATAAGACTCTTAGCTCCAACTAACCACAGAAAAAGCTTGAAGGGGGTGCTGTGGCCCAAGTGACAGAGTACTACCCTTGAGCAACAGGAGCTCAGGGGCATTGCCCAGACCCAGAGTTCAAGCCTCAAAACAAGGAAGAAAAGAAAAAGGAAAGAAAAAGAAAAGAAAAGAAAAAAGAAAGGTAGAAAGGCCAGGCCCAAACTTCTAGTAGCAGTTGGTGTCAGAGGGGGACTCACTTACTGAGTCTAAACCACATCTTATGGTATGTCCTGTGAAATTTCACATGCCCAGCCAAAAGAGGGATTTCGGTGATGGTAGGTGAAATAGAAGGAGGAAATGCATGCTGAATGTCTCAAAGCATTCTAGAACCTACTACTGGCAACTATGTCTATTATTTGAAAGCTAGGTGCAACTTTTGTTATTATACATCTTCCCCACCTATCTGGAAAGGTAGCTGCCATTATAATTTCATGGAGAAAAGGCAAATGGTCAATGGGGACAGATGATCCAGTAAAGGTCACTCCAGCTAATAAGGGGAGAAGACAGTATTGTGAAGCCCATGTTCTCTAAAACTGGGTAATTAAGCTTAAGGATTTTGTTCATTTTCCAGAACAATAACTAAATAAAAGAAAGAATTGACATGGGTAGAGTGTTTTACAGTTTGTGACAAACTCTTCCACATGGTGATTCATTTACCCCAAGCGTTTGCATCACATGAGACTGGTATTAACAACCACATTGGCATTTTACAAACAAGGAAACTTAGGCATAAATTCCGAGTCTCCAGATCCCATTAGAATCTTGATTCAAACCTGGGCCTTAAATGTGATTCATATGTTTTTTCCATTTGATGGGAGCTGATATCAAGGAAGGAGATTGAAACAGGAGAAACATTTTTAAGTCTAAAATATTCCATCAAAGGTTTCCAGTAAATGTTATAGGAAGGCCACTCAATGCCAGATTACAGCTATTCTAAAGTGCCCACTTGGGGGGGGGAAATGAGCATCTTGAGGTCAAGTATGTGTTTCTATTCTCTTTCCTTAGCTTTGATGTAACCCCAAATAATGTAAAACAGCCCAGTGAGAATATCTCAAACTTCCTGTACATACTAAGGCAGAGGAAGGCCATGGGGCCAACCTTTGCTCAACTTGGCCCTGTACAGGTGGCTAGGTTGCACGCACGGCCCATTCTTGATGACATTCACCTTGGCTGCCACTCCACGAGGTTCTGGGGTCACATTTGAATCAGGATGGGGGAGGGAGGGTCAGGGAGCATTGACTCCAGAGAGAGAACAAGTTCGTGGGCAAGCAATGACACAGCACAGCCTGTCAGAAACAGCTTTCCATGGGGTGCAAGGGAGAAAGCCCATGAGAGGGAATCTAGGATGGCTTCCCATAGGAAGGAACACTTGGGTCATAAAGGAAATAAGGAAGGGAGAAATCATCAGTTTTTGCAGAGACACAATCCTGAGGGCGGGGAACAAAGTATATAAGACCAGAGAATTGTATAACACACGGCAGCTCCTTCCAATAATTGAACCCCCTCAGCAATGAAATCAAGCTGTAAGCATGTAATCAGCTTCATCAAATTGTGCAAACATTTAGTAAATCTGACATGGCAGAGCAGAGTTGGGTAAAGGTAACTTTAAAAGGAGCCTACAATGTATCCAATGCAACCACCTAACTGATATTTAAGTGAGCTCTCACTGTATGAAAATCTGCTCATACCACTGAAGGCTTAGTTCCACTCTGTGGCGGGCAGATCGCTCCATCCCACATGAGCACTGTACTTGATGACAAGGCTCTTGACCTTCAGCACTTGTGATCAAGGAGGATGGCATGCATCAGCACCCTCCCACAAAGCCCTCTTTATATTGTCCTGCATGGATCCTGGACGAACTATAGTTATCTACACTTTTGATAGCTGATGGCTGTGTAATCATTTACTGATCTGAGGAAGGGAGGTGCGATTCTTTAGAAAATGATAACAAGTGCTTTTATTGCATGAGGCATTAGGCTGGCAAAAGCCTAATGTTTTAAGAGCCCAGTAAACTGCAAGAACGGATAGCATCCCATTTTACAGATGAGAGACCAAAACCCCAACCAGACAGAACAACTCAAGGTCACACAGGAAGTACGTGATAAAATTAGGGTTCAAGTCCACATTTCCTAGCTCTCAGCTCTTGTCCTCCTTCCTCGACAGCCTAGAATACAATATAATTCTCATTATGATATTTAAGTCCCCAGATGAAAGTCTGGCCAAATCACAGCCCCTCAGGCAACATAACTGTATCATAAATTAAAGGCCCAATTAGAGAACATAGCCATTTAACTGGGACTTGCCACAGTCCCCTGAGGCCAGGATATAAAGTGAGAACCCTTTCTAAGTCCGTGGCTGACCATCCTGGAAACCATTCAAAGACCTACTTACCTATATACAACAGCTTTTAGACCCAAATTATCCACTTAGCCATCTTCCCTTCCCATAGGGTCTCCTGGAGACTTGATCTTAGCAGCAGGGGGTTAGAAGCATGCCCAAACCCCTGGTCCTCTCTCTGGTCTGCAGTTGTGGTTAACAGTTCACCTCGCAGTCTGGACAGGCCAGGTGCCTTGAGGCTCCAAATTACCACATCAGCAGCATCAGAACCTGAAGCAGGATTTTCTAGGTGTCTGAAAGCAAGGTACTTCCTCCCTGGCCAAACAGGCAAAGGGGATTCCACATGTCTCTTAATTTTCAGGCAGAAGAGAGAGGGCTAGAAATGAAGTCAGGAGGCGGGGGGGGGGGGGTGTTAGCCTTGACTTCTGGCTTACATTTTGATTTTGTTCATCACATCCCTACCAACCAAACCATCGCAGGATAAACTTCAGGGATCACCCCCTCCCTCCCGGCCCCAGCCTTGGGTCCCCAAACAGTAGATAAGAGTTATTACTTTCCTGGTCTAAATTTCCCCTGCCGTGGCCGGGTTTGAGGCTGGTTTAACCGATCAAGATCTAGCAGTGTTCTGGTTCTGTTTCCATCTAATAGCCGAGCTGTGGTGCCTTTCCCAACCTTTGACCTCAGCTACAGGAAGGATGGCTCACCGGGCCAGCTTGGACCACTACCACTGACCCCTCTGCCCTAACAAGGTTTTAACACACACACACACACACACACACACACACACACACACACACACACACACACACACACACACACACACACACAAATTCTGTCCTGGGCTCAGAGGACGTGAACGGGCCAGGGAGTGCTGTGTCCGGTGGCGGCATCTCCGCAGACTGATGGTCTGGATGACCCTCTCTACTCTCTCGGGACCTGCCCAGAGGCACCCAAGGCAGGAGGACAGACAGATGCGGGGGGGGGGGGGGAGGGAGCCAGAGAGATAAACCAATTTCGCGGCAGAAATCCCTGTTCAGTCGCAGAAAAACCATCCAACTAGCAACCGCGCTCGCACCCACGTCAGCAGCAGCACCACCACCACGGGGAGAGAGTGTTGCAGCTGCCGACCCCAGCGCCCTCACCTACCTGCCCGCGCCGCAGCTCGCTCTCCCGCCTCCGAGTGCCCAGATGCACACCTTCTCGCCGCTGCTTCTCCCTCCCCCCACCCCCACCCCCCAACCTTCTCCCAGCCCGCAACCCCTGGCAGTGGCGGCGGGCAGGCGGGCGGACAGAGGAGAGTCCCGTGGTACCTGCGAGCTGGGTCTCAGGTCCCCACCACGAGGCTGCCTGGAGGAGGAGCGAGAGGATGCCGCCCGCCCTGCCGCCGCCGCCGCCGCCGCCGTGGTGCTGATGCGGTTGCTATGGTGATGGAACTCCGCCGCTGCCTCTTCCCCGCGCAACAGCTGCCGGCCCAGCGCAGCCCAGCGCCGGCCCCAGGCGTCCCTTCCCCGGCCGGGCCAGGCTGGGATTGGGGTGATGGGGGCGGAGAGGAAATCCAACCACTGCTCAAAAAGGAGGACCAACCGGGCGCAGCCAGCGCCCAGCCTCCAGCCTCCAGCCTCCAGCCTCGGCTCACCCCCCGCCCTCCACCCCCCGCTCTGGCTCCTCGCCTTCCCCGGGATGCTGGAACCCAGCGCAGCGCGCCCCGGCCGCGGCCTGGAGAGCCCGCCTGCCGCTCGGCTCCGGCTCGCCTGCGCACCCCGGAGGCGGCCGCCAGCCACTGGAGACTCGGCCCCAGCTCCTTGGCAGGGCTCAAAACCCCGCCCGCCCGCCAGCCCTCCCGCCCGCCGGCCCCACTCGGGCCCGCCCGGCCTGCGGAGGGCGCACGCTGCCGCCGAGCCAGAAGTCCAGCCCCCTGCCAGCTCCGGGCTGGCCGCGAGCATGCTCAGTCTCTCCGGGTCAGGACTGCACCGTGGAGCTGAACTCACCGGCAGATCCACCACCCACCAGGAGAGGGGTGTTAACCTTGCAAGAGGAGTCAAGGGGGCAGCAAGGAGATGCACGCTCTGGGAAGGTTTAAAGCACCACACAAGCCATACCTCCCATGCTAAGTCATTACCTCCTATACTAAACAACTGCCTCCAAGACTAAGCCCTTGCCTCCAGTACTAAACCATTGCCTCCAAGACTAAGCCATTGCCTCCAAGACTAAGTCAGCAGTGGCTGTATACCAACCAGTTCGCCCAGGTTCATGCTAAGGTTCATTGCTAAGGTTCATGCAGGACATGTCTTAAATGCTGTCTTTGGAGGAGGGAGGACCAGGAGGAGGAAGAGAAGGAGAACTGAGCTGGCTCCTGTCTACTGAGCATGCTTCAGTGAGCATTTTACTTTTTTTACTTGGGACCTCTAATGCCCACTATTCCAGTGTTAAGAAGTGCTCCTGGCATCCCTATGATGGCTAGGGGTGGGGGGAGGTAAACAGCCTTAAAAATGGAGCTAAGGTTGGGACTTGGCAGCCCAGTGCTCAGTCCATTAGATTAGGGTATACTAACACACACGCAATAGAGATGCCTGGTATTTTGTTTGTATGTTTTGCTTTTGTTTTGTTTTATGTTTGTGATAGTCCTGGGGCTCAAACTCAGGGTCTGGGTGCTGTCCCTGAGCTTCTTTTGCTCAAGGCTGTGTTGCTCTACCACTTGAGCCACAGCTCCACTTCTGGGTTTGGGGTAGTGCTTAATTGGAAATATGAATCTCAAGGACCCTCCTGCCTAGGTTGCTTTGAGCTATGATCCTCAGATCTCCGCCTCCTGAGCAGCTAGGATGACAGGTCTGAGCCACCAATGCCCAGCATGAGAAACTCTTGCTTTTAATTGAGAGTTATGAGCAGGGTGAGCAGCTCCTAAACCAGGGTGGCCATGGTAGAGGACCCAGTAAGCAAAGGCCTGAAGGCTAGACCGGCAGGACTGGTTTTTTATCCACATGACCCAGTGTAGCTAAGAACGGAGTGAGCTGGGAGAGGTGAGGCACAGGCTGGCATGCAGGCCAAGGGTTGTAAGATCCAAGAGAAAGATTCGACTTGACCCTGGACACAGCAGGAGCCACTGAGGAATTCCAGCAGAGGAAAAGCAGTGGCCTGGAATGCGTGGACGTGGGCAGGGTGGTATTAAGGCTAAATAGGAACATTCCATGCCAGCCACTGCCACAAGGGCCAGGACAGGTGATCTTTCTGCTCTGCTGGTCCTCCCTGCAGCACCGTATCCCCAGTAAACTTCCAGCAAATGGAAAAAATGTAATAGATGCTGACTTCTCCTTGGAGAAAGGTGTGCCTTTTTTTTTTACAATATTTTGCCCCCAAATATGTACAAAATCATATGCCATTATCTCTGTTGTTTATTTTTATGCAGACTTAATTTTTAGGTAACTTTGTCCCAATATTGTCCTTCACATCTACTACTGCTCAGCAGAGGCGACAAGCCAGGAGTTGCTTGCTTGTTTTGAAAAAGGCATTCCAAGCATCTGGAGAAAAGAGCTGCAGATGTTCAAAGTGAAAAGGTGAAGAGCAGAATAGGGCTCAAAATAAGACATTGTTGGTGAAACAATGGCAGAGAGACACAGGTAAATGTATATTTGCTTCTGTCAGCCTAGAAATATACTGAAAGCTTGTGCAAGAAACTTGGAGGAATGGCCATTAGCTGTGGAGGTTTGGAGACAGAACTGAGTGAACAAGTTTGGGGTGAGAATGAAATGCTCACCACCTATTTCTACAAAATACTTTGAGTTCTTAAACTAAAAGGATATACACACATATATACATGTTTATGTATTAATTATATATATTATATTATTTATATATTCATATATTAAATACAAATGCACATGCACATGTATGTGACTAGAATCTCAACAAACCTTGAAATACCCTTCTATGAAACAGGCAATATGCCTCAATTGGATACATCACCAAACATACTTCCCTGATCCCCTACCTGGCAAATTATATATATATATATATATATATATATATATATATATATATATATATATATATATATATATATATATATATATATATATATATATAATGAATTGTTACTACAAATGATTTCTTTTGGAATGCTGCTCATAGGTCGGTGAGAATGACACCCATCAGACTCCCAGCTGGAAGGATGGCCTCTGGGCTTGTCATTTCCCTATAAGTGGTCTCAAAGCAGCAACCACTCTCAAGTGGTCCCTTCCCAGGTCCCTAGAGTGTGGTTCTGAATGGCTATGGCCTGTAAGTCATCTGGAAGGGCCAGGGGGTGTGACTTGACAGAACCTTGAGAGAAATATGGCTCCAGTACTGTCCTCCCTCCCAGGGAAGGCACCCTCCCAATCCCTTGAGTAGGAAAACTCATGTTCTCCTAGGCTCCATCTCTCTCTTTCTCTCTACTCTCATCTCAGATACATTATTAACTACGACCCATCAATTCCACCATGTGAACAGCTTTCAAAGTCTTTCATGACATTGAACCCTGTAATGCATGAGACGTTTTTAATGTAGTGCACCAAGAGGCTGGCAGTGATGGGTGTCTAGAGATAGGGGTGCAATCTTTATGCTTTGAGGCGAAGGATGACAATGGTTCTGGGGTAGATACCACAGGCCCAGGACTCTGTTACAGCTGGAAGTTGGTAGACCACCCATTTGCAAGACTGAGCACCGGGAGATACAGTCTGGGAAGAGGAGCATAGAATACTTCAGCTGGTTTGGCCCTGCTGTGTGTGTGGTGGGGCTGCTGCCTCTCATAGAACCACAGGGCCTTGAGCCTTTTCCAAAGAGAAAAGAAGCCCTGCAAAGTGGGCCTGCGTTCATCTGTACAAGGCAAGCTTTCAAAGGTGACATCCTGTGGCCACAGGAGGAAACTGTCATGAAAAGCTTTCAGAGGTAACACACTCTTATGGGGGGGGGGGGAGGAGTTAGAATAGCCCCTGGGTATTGGTGCATGTTCCATGGCTTTCGGTCAACTGGGGAGGAGCAAGACCCCCAAATGAGAGAGAGAGAGAGAGAGAGAGAGAGAGAGAGAGAGAGAGAGAGAGAGAGAGAGAGAGAGAGAGAAGGAGGAGAGAAGTATTCTGGAGTGATTTTGGACTTTCAGATGCTTTCAGGCAGGCCTTCAGAGGTGTCTGAAACCTGACTCCTGCTCTCTTTGTTGCAGCAACACAATTGCTTGTACTTTCCAGAAAACTTCAAATGCCTAGCACATCTGATAATTTGTGCTTGTCTTCCAAATCTCTGTCTCCATTTAATGTCTTTGATGAAGGCTTCTCAGAGCTACATGGGAGTTCACTCCCCTCCACAGAGCTACAGCCTTGCCCTGCACATGCTTAGAAACCTTGCCATAGAATTACTTATATAAAAGTGTTGTACTATATGTCAAATACAAATCTAGTCACAGGAAAACAGAGAAGCAGCATTTTGAGAGGTGGAATTGGGAGTCTGTATTAAAGGTCCATGTCTCCAAGATAGATCTGAGCCCCAAACAAAGCCCAAACAAAGCTTCTAAAGACAGCAGCCCCATGGTTGGGTGGAGACCACACTTCAGCAAAAGCATTGTGCAGAAACACGACAGGAGGAGCAAGGCTCCCGTAGGGCTAAACACAATGTATCTACACTTTCCCTGCAATTCAAAGGATGGTTCCTCTCACCTCCAAGCCCTGGAAGCTGGGTGGACAGACTCCAGAACCCTGCTAGGCACCAGGATGACTGTGAGAGAAGGTGACTTACTTAGACCTAGTCTTTTCCTTACTTCAAAATGTATCTTCCAAACTAGACTGGAAAGTCAGAAGGGAGTTTCATAAAGATGAAACCTTTGTCTTATCTACCTTTACCCAATTCATGTCACAATGTCTGGGACACACCAAAGGTGTATTGATTGACTGACTGATTGATTGGTTGGTTGTATGCTGGTACAATGGCTTGAACTTAAGGACTTAGGATCTTGGTTGGTTTGTACACTTCAGGCTGGTGCTCTACCACTTGAGCCACCCCTCCCTTTCTGGCTTTTTGGTAGTTAACTGGAAATGAGTGTCTTGGATGTTTCTGCCTAGGGTGGCTTTGAACCTTGATCATCAGAACTCAGCCTCCTAAGTAGCTAGGATTACAGGTGTGAGACACCAGTACTACTAAGCTTAATGTTTTTATTTGAATATTTGGGGGCTTATTTTCTCCCTTATGAAATTGTCAACAGTTGTGTTTAATTTGATTCCCTGGTGAAAAGCGAATTCTTTTACCCTTGCTCATTTAGTTCTCACAGGGGTGGAGAGGGGCCTGGGGAGAGGTGATGTGCAAAGCGTTTGAGGTGGGACATTAGCCACGCAAGGCTTCATGCAAGGCTTCAGGTCTGAGGAAGCTGGCCGCAGCACCTCAGCCATGGGGAGCAAGGCCCACAGCAAACAAGGAGGCATTGCAGTCCTTCCAGGCACCAGCCATGCCGATCTACTCGGTTGGAGCTCCGGACAGCTTCCCAGCAATGCCATTGTGGCTACTATGAAGAAACAGCTGGGCCACCGTACAGTTGACTGAATTCCCACAGCAAAAGGGTGTAAGTCTGAGTCTGAATGGTCTATCCTTGCTCATCACAGAGAGCCCCCAATTCTGGACTTTGCTTTGTTCATTTCCTGTGAAGTATATAGAGAGATCATATCGGTGTCTTCCTAGCTTTATCTATTTGGTATTTCTCAACCTCAGCCATAGTAAGAGTCGGGGTGAGTGAGCCTGCGGGCTGCCCTCCCTCCTCTCTCCTCCTCCCTGCTCTCACTCCACTGAGCCAGAGCCTTCCCTGGGATGATGCCACTGGCAAGTCATGGGGACAAAGCCTCCCACACTGACCCAGTCCTCACCGATAGTCAAGGAAAGAGTAGGTGCATGCACGCGCACGTGCACACACACACATACACATACATACCTTCTCTTCTATAGATGCAACTCAAAACAAAAAAAGAAGTCAACAACAAAACAGTAAGAAATGGTAGAATCCAAAATAGGGGAATATCAGACTCCCAAGATTATCTTTGAAGCTCCTAACAACAATGACAAAAATAAAAGAAAGTGTCTAACACTGCTATGGGACATAAAATTAATTCTGGCACCTATCTGTGTACATGGTAGGGGATATCCCATTCTGACTAACACAAGCAGAGAGCTGCAGACTTCTAAATCAGGAGATAATCCTCAAAAAGTTAGACACAGAGGTCCCAGGACCACACCTCAAGATGGGCGCCATACTTTATCATCTGGTCTTAGGTGAGCAAACAGGTGCTCCAGTTACTAATAGAACTGCTCCCAGCTAGAAAGAAGCAAGGTCCCATGCATTCTGGTCCCACATACCCACAACTGGCTTCCATACTAAGAAGCCCAATAAAGGTTTGAGTAGTGACTGAGTGATTCGAGTTCAGAGCACAAGATTTATTTCACTTATCAAGTTAATGGTGTCCATTTCTAATCTGCAGAGAAAGCTTCATCACCTGCAAAAGAGGTGAACAGGTCATGAAGCATTTGTGTCTTTGAGAATGTCACCCATGTTAAAAATGAGGGAGAATCTCTTGAATCGACAGTGATCATTATAGAATTAAAAATAAATGTCCTTACTAAGTTGTGAGATAATGATACTATTTTTCAGCTCAATAAAAAAATTATATATTTCTCCATCTTCCAAAGTTGGTGAATCATTACATTAAATGACGACTGCACTTTGGGGACAAATTCTTCCTTTTATAAAGAACGTTTCTTTGGGAATAAGCCAGGGTATTCTCATTCCTATTGATGGAAGTGTTTGGGCCTTCCATATCATTCCCGTCTGCAGAAACACCAGGCGCTGTTCCAAGGCTTGCCATTGTTGAGTTATGATGGAAAAAGAATGAATCTAGAGCCTCGCATTTTCTTGTCCCTTCCCTCTGACATGTGAATCCCACCCTTATAGACTGGTCTGCAAAGTTCACTAGTACCTAACAGGCTCACAGGATGCCCCAGTGCTACTTCTTCCAGACCCCTGCAATCCTCAGTCTCCCCTTCAGCCTCAAGGGGTCCAAAAAAAAAGAGACTCAGCCATGCATCAATTGAAAATAGTGTAGGATCCCTAAGCCTTGCCTCTAGCCCTGAGTCTCACAGGAAGGAACTCAGTGGCCTAGAAAGAATCACTGGACCCATTGGGTCTCAGTGTCCTCATCTCTGTAATGGGTACAACCTGCGAGGTTACCTCTAATTGGATATTTCTTGTGTCACCAGACTCATGGCCCCTCCCACTCCACGTCTTGTTGAAAGCAGTACAGGTCTAATACAGAGCTCACCTTCACTTCATCTTTCCTGTTTGGTATCACTGCTTCCTCTCTTAATCAAATGTGTGTTTCTATTTCTTTATTTGTTTTAGTGATGAAACCAATCAAATGGCTGAAAGAACAGACATGTTTTCATTTTTTTCTTTCTTTCTTTTTTTTTTTTGTCAGTCAAGGGTCTTGAACTCTGGGCCTGAGTGCTGTCCCTCAGCTCTTCAGCTCAAAGTGAGCGCTCTATTACTTGAGCCATAGCGCCACTTCCAACAGGCATGTTTTCTTCTGCTGCTTCCACATTATTCTGAGTTTTGTTTTATATACCAGGTTTCACATTTTAACATACATATGTATCATGTAAAATAACTATCATGATGCAAAAATATATACTATGTAAAATGCATGGCTATTTAGATATTTTTTTAAAAAGAAACAATAAATTATAATTTTACTTCAAAGATCTGTTTTTTTTTCTTTTTCCTGACCATGTTTTAGGGTCAGCCACGTTATGAAATCATATTTATTGCAATTGCTGTCAAATACTCTACTCTGTTATAAGAATACAGAATAATTTGTTTATGAGTTCCTATCACAGTGGATATCTGGGTCCTGTGTGTGTGTGTGTGTGTGTGTGTGTGTGTGTGTGTGTGTGTGTGTGTGTGTGTGTGTGTGTGTGTGTTGAAAAGGAAAGAAGCAGAGAGAAAGAAAGTCAGGCAGGGAAGGAGGGAGAGAGGGAAGAAAGAGACTGCACTACTTCCATTAGAGATGCTAACAGAGTCTCATGGCATATTTATGCCTGCTTTGGCTCTATGTTAGGAGGACAATTGTGAGATTAAAAGCTCATGCATGGTCAGTTAACTGACAACCTCATGTTGTTTTTCATGATGGTGTCATCCTCTGCTCTTCACCAACTGTGGGCACCACTTCTCCTGGCTCTGCCCTTCCAACTACCGATGAGGTCAGCCTTCCATTTGCAGCCTAAAGAATGAGAAATGGCTGTGAGCCTGAGATGATTTTTCTGAGCGTTTTTCTGATTGCAAATGATGTTTCGATTTCCGTGAGTGCTCACTGGCCACTCATAGTTCCTGCTCACTCGCTCACTATTTTTCCTAATTCTTATTTTGGGGACCTTAGATATTTGTAGTAGTTCCTCACCTATTCAAAATATTTATTGAGGTCACATGTTAAGAGATCTTCTCAAAATATTTCCATGGTGTCTTGAAGAATAGAATTTGGTGTTAATGGCAAATTATCCTTACGTTTTTTCTACTGGGTATGGGACTTGAGCTCAGGGTCTTGAACATGTTTGCTCACGGTGGTACTCCATCGCTTTAGCCACCCTTCCTATGCTTCTTATTTTGGAGAATAAGTCCCTGGCCTTTTCTATTCCCAGGATGACTTCATACCATGATCCTCCAGGACTCTCAGCCTGAAGGATCCATCCGTGTGTGTGTGTGTGTGTGTGTGTGTGTGTGTGTGTGTGTACACATACTATGTTAAATATATGTTAGCTGTTACTCTTTGCTTTTCACTGAGAACTATTCATTGTGATATGGTCCTTCTGCTTCTAACCTGAAATACCAGCTCTGTCATACACGAAGGGCTGACTCTGAGCTAGGGGTTTTAGTGTGGTGGGTCTTTTCCTCTTCCAACAGTACACTAATGTATGCAGTACTCCAGTTGTACTGTAAATCCTGCTGTGGGGTATTTCCATGCCCCTACTTCTTGTTTAGCTATGTATCTGTGACTCCTGACAACACAGGCCCCTAAGAAGGCTGGAAGGAAAGAACTAAGATTTCTTGCTTTCTTTTATATTTACAAGGTGCTTTGGTAGGTTTTATGATAATGTTCTTTAGGTTTCCCTCTCCCCTTTCCCTCCCTCCCTGCCTCCTCCCTTCCTCCTCTCTCTCTGTCTCTCTGTCTTTCTTTCTTTATCTGTGCCAGTCCTGGGGCTTGAACTCAGGATCTAGGCACTGTCCCTGAGGTACTTTGCTCTAGGCTAGTGTTCTACCACTTGAGTCCTCATCCTCATGCTTTTTTTTTTTTTTTTGCAGGTAATTGAAGATAAGAGAATCTCTGGAACTTTCCTGCCCCTGAGATCCTTAGATCTCAGGTTTCTGACTAGCTAATATTATAGGCATGAGCCACTGGTGTCTGGCTGCGCTTTTCCATTTCTTACTGAAATTGTATTGAATCCATACAGAACATTTACGAAAAGAGCTGCATATTTATTTCAGTCTTCTATGCAGCAATATAATTTTATATTTGTCTCCTTAAACCACGTGTAAATATCTTGTTTAATTTAGACTTATTTGCCATGTATTTCTATGCTATTTTAAACATTTTTTATGCTATGTATAAACATTGGTAGATAGAAAAGAAATCGGCTTAGAGCTCTTGTTTTTGTTGACTGATTCTTTTACTTGTGTGGACTGCTGTAACAAAATACCATAAGCAGGTTGGGGTATAAACAACAGAAATTCTTCTTTCACAACTCTAGAGTGTAGGAAATTGATGATTAAGATGCCAACAGAGCTTCTGGATTTTGCAGAGGGATGTATGGTTTGTAGATTAAGTCTTCCGCAATATGGGATGCTCAAACAAGATCCCTAGGGCCTTTGAAATAAAGGAGCTAATCTCATTCATGGCCTAATCACCTTGCAGTGTTCTGCCACATATACGAATACCACTATTAGGTTTCTTTCTTCTCTTCTTTCTTTTTTTTTTTTTGGTTGTAGGGCTTGAACTCTGGGTCTGGGCGCTGTCCCTCAGCTGCTTCTTTTTTCTTTCTTTTCGCTAGTCCTGGGGCTTAAACTCAGGGCCTGAGTCCTATCCCTGAGCCTCTTTGTGCTCAAAGCTAATGCTCTACCACTTGAGCCACAGATCCATTTGCAGTAGTTTATTGGAGAAAAGAGTCTCACAGACTTTCCTGCCTGGGCTGGCTTTGAACCATGATCCTCAGATCTCAGTCTCCCGAGTAGCTAGGATTACAAGTGTTGAGCTACCAGCACCTGGTTGATATCAGGTTTCAATATGTGAATTTTCTTTAAGGGAAAGCATTTGAACCATAACAACCACATGCAGACAATTTCCTTCCAACTCTAATAATAGTTTATCTGGGTTCATTTTGTTTCTTATGGAACCCATTGTGCTAACTGTGAATAACGATAGTTGGGAGTCTTCCTCTTTATAAAGATGATTTCATACAAAGCATTTCTCTTCTACATCATCCTGGCAGACCATAGGATAGAGAAACAGGTAATGAGCAGCCTTGCCTTGATCTTTAATTTAAAGATAAGTATTTTGAACAATTCAATATTGCATTCACGGTTCCACTATTTCATCTGTAAATTTCCATTGATTATCAGTCTAAAGATTTCTCTGATAGCCAAGATTTCTCTGATATTCTTATATTACTAAGCTTTTCAAACAACAAATGCTTCTTGAAGTTGAATCAAATATTCTTTTCTACATCTAAGAAGATAAGGAGATTATTTTTCTTGTTCACACTATGAGTAGATTACATTAAAATATGCTCTATAATATTAACATAAATTTAAATACCTGGAATAAATCCCAATTTGGCTTTTTCAAACATTATCTTTTTGCAAACACTGCCCTATTCAGATTGCCAGTACTTTATTTAGCACTGTTTTATGTTTATCAATGAGGTGGGAATGTAATTTCCTTTTGCCAAACCTGTTTGGTTGAAGAATCAGTTATCCTACCTTCCTAAAATTAGCTGCATGGTTTTCTCTTTTTTCCAGTTCCTTAAAATATTTTGCATAATAGTAACAACTGTTTCTTGAATACCTATGTAAAAATCGCTGAGTACCTTAACATTATCTTTGTTTTCAGGAAGAGTTTCAATCGTTTATTCAGTTGCTAACGAGAAGAATAAAGTTACTAAGTGATGTTCCAATATGAAACAATTTTTCAAGGTTGCTACTACTGCAACCTATGAGCTGTGGCTCAAGTAGTAGAGCACCAGCTTTGAGTGAATAAAACTAAGGCCCTGAGTTCAAGCCTCAGGCACACACACACACACACACACACACACACACACACACACACACACACACACACACACATGAAGAAGGAACTGGGAAAGAACAGAGTAGAAATGGTTGGAATAGGGGTAAAGTGGAAAGCATGGGTAGAGGAAATATGGGTATCTGGGTGTTGATTGCTGGGAAGGGTTTTGGCCATCCATGGGGAGCTGGTGGGACACGGCATGTTGCAGGGATGGCTTGACTCTCTGATGGACTGTATGTAGCAGAATTTGGGTGGAGAGTGCTCAGCAGGCTATGAATCAAGGGTAATCATAAGATGCTGTTGGAGAGACAGATCATAACTGAGTGAGAGGTTAGAGGACCAGGGACCGGATGACTGTGAAGGTAAAATCAACAAGAGGTAACATGATAAGAGGAACAGGACATTGGAAGAAAGATGTTACACTCAAAAAGAACAGGTTGGCAATGGAATAGAATAGAAGACCCAGAAATAAATCCACATACCTACAGTCAGCTGATATTTGACAAAGGAGCCAAAGACATACAATGGAAGAAACACAGCCTCTTCAACCACTGGTGCTGGGAAAACTGGGCAGCCACATGCAGAAGACTAAAAGTGGACCCCAGCCTATCACCATGCACCAACATCAACTCAAAATGGATTAAAGACCTTAACATTAAACCTGAATCTCTGAAACTGCTGCAGGACAGAGTAGGAGAGACACTTGAACTTATAGGCACAGGAAGAAACTTCCTGAACAGAGTCCCAGGGTCACAACAAATTGGAGAGAGATTTGACAAATGGGACTACTTCAAAATAAAAAGCTTCTGCACAGCCAAAGCTATAGCAACCGAGCTAGAAAGACACCAACCAATTGGGAAAAAATATTTACCAGCAATATATCAGACAAGGAGTTAATATCCAGTATATACAGGGAACTCAAGAAACTAATCCTTACCAAACCTAACAAACCAATTACTAACTGGGCAAGGGAACTAAAGAGAGACTTCTCAGATGAAGAGATAAAAATGGCAAAGAAACACATGAGGAAATGTTCACTATCCTTGGTTGTGAAGGAAATGCAAATAAAGACAACTTTGAGATACCACCTTACTCCAGTCAGAATGGCCCACATCCTCAAGTCAGCCAACGACAAATGCTGGAGGGGATGCGGAGAAAGAGGAACACTATTACATTGCTGGTGGGAATGTACACTTCTACAAGCACTTTGGAAAGCAGTCTGGAGGGTTCTCAGAAAGCTAAATATTGACCTCCCTTATGACCCAGTCATACCACTTCTAGGCATCCATCCTGAACAACAGGAACCAGTATACAAGGACACATGCACCTCCATGTTTGTTGCAGCACTGTTCACAATAGCCAGGATATGGAAACAACCAGATGTCCCACCACAGATGAATGGATCCAAAAATTGTGGTATCCATACACAATGGAATATTATGCAGCCATTAGAAAGGACAAAATAATGGCATTTGCAGGGAAATGGATGGAGCTAGAAGAAATCATGTTGAGCGAGGTAAGCCAAGAGCAAAGAGACAAACTGTACATGGTCTCCCTGATAAGTGGATGTTAAATCCAAAATGTTAGGTGATAACGACAAAATTAACAGAACTTAAGAAACAAAGGACTTCCACTCATCTGGTCGAATCACTATTGAATAACCCCATGCTATTGATCACATATATGGTATATATGTGCACACCGGAGGGAAACCAGGAGGACAACACAGAACTAGAGGGAATCGGGGATAAACATACAACAGCAGGACCCATCAGCTGCACTGGACATTGACCAAAATGAACTAAGCAACTCAATGGCAGCGATGGGAGGGAGGGAACAAGTGGGAAAGAGGGAACAGCTGATGCTATGCAAAACAAAAGAAATGTACATATCACCCAATGTGGAAGAAATAACTGTATTGCAAAGCTCATAGAACTCATAAATGTTATGGACCATGATAGACAATTTGCTCCAGGAAAGTTAGAATGTGTTCGTGATTTTAACTGAGCATCACTATCCCACAATACTGTGAAATTTGGGAAATTATGTAACCACTTAATCACAATTAAAAAAAAACAGGTTGGGATCTATGTTTCAGAGCAGTTTCCACTTTGGGGTTGGGCTCAGGTTTCAGTGTCACCATAGAAGGGGAAATGGAAGACTTGGTGAGCAGTGTGATCGAGTCAGGACAGAATGAAACAACTGTCATGTTCTTCATTTGTCCAGCCGTCATTCTGCCACCCTGGCCTGCATTATTGTCAAGGAAATTGAGCACAGTGTGAAGTTGAATCCCCAGGCCCTGAGGATGTTATCTCCAACAGAGGAACAAAAATACTATCTCCAAGAAGTGAAGTGTCATACTCAGCTAGGACATTGCTGAGATGAGCTTTGATTCCAGACCTTCCTGACTGCAGAAACTTTCTTTAACTACTATCCCACTCTGCTAGAGAGACAAAGATGTTGGTTGGGTGAGTGAAGACATGAAAATCCCCAAAGCAAGAGGAGTAAAAACTCCCTAAATCAGTAAGATACCAGATACCAAGTGGCAAGTGAAAGAAATAGGTCACCACAGATGGCAAGAGCCTCTGCCCCCCAGTGGGGACCAGGCGCTGGAGCTCCACGGAGAACCAGGTGGGAGGACCACCATGATGGCCTAGAAATGGTTGTAACGCAGTAGAATGTGCACAAGGGTGTTCAAGACAAGCAGCCTGCGTTCCTGGATGAACTGTGCCTTCAGAGGTCAAGGGAAGCATTTGCACTTCAAGAATAAGCATTGTGGCAGTCCCGAGACACAGAGCAGCTCGTTGGGTCTCTCCAAAGCTAAAAGCATTCCCCAAGGGCTGGACCGTGGAGGCACTGGAGAGGTGATGTGGCCAGCAGCCCTCTCGTGGGATCTCGCAGGCAACGGTGAGCAATGATCAATGAAAGGCCAGGGTCCTCTTGGAAGTCTACAGAGTCAAAAGGAGACTGTGCACAGGGCCGTGGGAGCTCAGAGAAGGCATTTGCTAGCTTTGCCCACGAGGCTTCATAGAGGAGGCGATGTTTGCACAGAATCTAAAGAGATGTTATACGAGTGGGTGACTGTCAAGCAAATAAGAGGAGGTGAGGAAAACATTCTCAGTGAGCGGATGGTAGAGCCCTGAAACAGGGCTGGGAAAGATGCTTCCAGATCTTTCCTAGCAAGGGTTTTCTTGAGAGATGGAAACACACACCTAGTGGCTAAGACAGCGTCCTCTGGTCTGGCTTACCTGCCTCAGAGAAGGGCTAGTCGATTCTTCTCTCTCTCCTAAGCACACTACAAAGTGAGCCTGCCCTGCATGGCATGGCACACACAGCTTCGGCCACAGTGCTGAGGATAGGGTCCTGACAGGCAGTGCCTTTGCCTGGGACCAACTTGGGGTGGATTCTTTGCAAGAGGTGTTTCCCTGGTGTGTGACAAAACTTACAAGCATGGTAGGGTGCTGTGTGGATCTGCGAAGGCATGTAGCAGGAAGCGTTAAGTTTCTCTTGATCTCTATTCCCACTCGGTGAGTTAAATGTAATTATTCCCAGTGTGTGTGTGTGTGTGTGTGTGTGTGTGTGTGTGTGTGTGTGTGTGTGTGTGTGTGTGTGTGTGTGTGTGTGTGTGTGTAACAAAACATAACCCAGAACGATTAAGGTATTTGGCAAGGAACAAACACTTCCTATAATTAAATTGCATTGCTCAAAAAGAAATTCTTCCTCATATGCTTTTACATCTATGATCACGGATCTTGTTCTTGCCAAGTCCAGCTTTTACAGACCAGTTCTCCCTACTGGCAGAGTAGCAGAGAGACTCGTTCCAAGCCACATGGCCAGTGAAACCTGGAGCTGAGGCTAGCACAACTCCCGGTAGATTTCATCACTTCTACTCAGAGCTCCCAGAAGACTTGGCCGTTTGGAGTACTTACTTAGTGGAACTCCATCTAAGTCCTGCGTAACCTCCCCCCTAAGGGACAATGGACAGACAGCGAGTGGATCCTGCAGACATTGGGTACAGGTCAGAGGGGTAGGTGTCAGCGGCCCCCCCCCTTACACACTCCTTCTAAGCCTTGCCAGGCTTCTCCAGGCATGTGTGGAGGTGTCAGGCAGGAGCACTATTCTGTCCGTTCTATTTAAAACAACACCACAAAGAAGTGATGCTTCCAGTACGAAGATGCTCACCCAGCTGTGATTGCGGCTAAGGTGGGGAGAGGGGAGAAGGCTGCGGGTGAGCACTGCAGAGTGCTTTGTCCTGTCCTTTTCTTTTCACTTAACTTTCTCTCACCAAACGTAACATCATCATTCTCCCCTGGGGTGAGTTAGAGCATACTGAGTGACCCTGGGGCCCGAGTGCCCAAACCCAAATTCTGAAGTCATCAGTAGCTAGCCAGAGAAATGAGATGAAAACATGGTCATTTCTGAAGTGTGGGAGAGGGTAGGATGCAGAGGAAGAACATGGAGAAACAGAAGACAAGCATGCTGGGTGCACTATAATGGTTGATGTGGAGCATTCTGCATGCACTGTAAGGGTAGGTGTGCAGAATGTATGTCACCCAGGACACTCTGGATGCTGGATGAGATTGAGGCCATCAATTGTGGCCAACTGTCTGTCTGTCTGTCTGTGAGGGACGTTCACAATGTATGGACAGCCATGTGTCTGTGAACATCTGTGAGCCTTCCTCTCAATGTTGTGAACACAAAACAATTGCCTTGAAAGTTCCTGACTCTGGGCCTCTGCACTTCTTTGACGACACAGAAGAGATAGTAATGGCAAGGTTGCAGTGAGGATGAAGTGATTCAGTGCCCCAGAGACAGGGAAGAGTGCCCATCCACAGCACTCACCCCATATCTGCTCATTATAGTGACTGCACTGGTGTTTAGAGACTGGCTGAGACATAGAAAGGAGACAGACAGACATGGAGAAAGGCAGACAAGCAGACGGACAGTCAGACAGAGAGACACACACACACACACTCATACACACACACACACACACACACTCAAACACACACACACACACACACACACACACACACACACACACACACATCCCAGTAGTAAGTCAGATGGATGGTATCCGCTTATCTTGGGCAAGGGCAGATTTCCCTTCTAAGGTCAATGGTTCAAATTTCAGTCCTTTCCAAAGACTTCTTCACATCACAGACATGCCTGGAAATAATATTTTACCTTCTCTCTGGATATCTATTAATCTAGTCAAGTAAACACATAAAACTAACCATCACAAAAACTATAGGCCTAACTACTATACAAAAAACAAACAAAGAAACATGCATTAATTTTTAGGGTTTGATGTGTTTGGGCATACCCTCATCATACCATCACTACTAAAAACATCCATCACTTCCAGACTTCCTTTTTCTTCTTTAAGAACATTTAACATGAGATACGTCCTCTCCCATGTGTTATGAAGTGTTGATTATGGAACAGCATTGCTAACTATAGCTATATGCTATACACCAGACTTCATTTTGCATAACAGAAACCCATCCTTAGAAAAGCAGTGCCTTCTTCCCTCTCCTTCATTCCCTGGTAAGCCATTCTCGTTAGCCCTGTGAGACCGACTGTTTAAGATGCTTCTTTGCAGTGGAATCATGTGACATTTGTTCTCCTGTGACTGGTTTATTTTACACTCAGCCCCAGGTCCTCTGGGGTGGTCCACATTGTTACTAAACTGGCTCTAGCTACAGGACATCAGGGGTGTGTAAAACATAACCCAGGAGGGATGTGTGTCTGTGAAGCAGTGGTAAGCAGTTTATAGTTTGGCAGTAAAGAACAGCCCTCTCCTCGGATCAAACAGAGGAGACCCGAGTTTGATTTTATCTCTGCCTCTCCACCTTAAAACAAAACAAAAGGCTGACACATCTCTTTTCATATGCCCTCTCCTGATTCTCTGGAGATGCTTTATTCCCCTTGGCATGTCCCAGGGCCATCTTCCTTTCCCTTCACCCTAAAATCAACCATACTTCCTTTCCATACAGCACCCTTCTCTCTTGAAAAACAAATGGCCAAGACACCACAGCCCGCCTCCCTTCCACCCTGAGAGGAGGGCGCAGCGCGGGGAGCCCGAGAGTTGTCCTGCATCACAGTAGGCACAGGGACTTTGTGGCTCTAGCAATGCCATCAGACCAGAGGCTGGCACAGCCTTTCTGGCTCTCAGTATCTATGGAGCCCCCGACAGCCCCGCACACAGGGTGCACGCATCCCAGCTGGTGCCTCCTACCCTCACACCACAGCAGAGCCAACCCTGCAGAGGGAATTGACAACACCTGCAGGGAGGGAGCGGGGGATGATGGACCTACTGATTTCTGATTGGGATTGAGAGGGGAGTTTCAAGCCCGAGACTGGAAAGGGAAGGACCAGGACCATGGATGGGTTCGGCCCAGGAGTGATGTTGTGGCCACGCACTGTGGGAGGCTGTGAGGACAGGAGCATCTCCCGCCCGTGGGAGAGGACACCCACCGTGAACACACAGTCACAGTCTCACAGTGCACACCAGAGCACAGACACGATTGCTCCGCAAAGAGCTGCTGTGGGTGCTCCTCATGGACTACAGAGCCGAGATCCATGAAGCAGGTTTCAGAAGAGTCTCTGCTGGTTGACCCTCGATAAGCCCTTGTACCATGGACAGTGGATGGGATCCAAAGGATTTGAGGAGCACTGCATCATAGATACAAATCATTCATCAGAAGGCACTTGCTCTGAAACATTAGAAAGCCAAACTGCTTAGTGCAGCCACCAAGGCAGCTAAGAATCTGCAGCACAGTTGTCTCTAATGCAGGGAGATCTGTGCCCCACCCTCTACCTCCTCCCTTGCCATGTCTGTTCACACATCCATCATACGTCCCTGGGCCCTAGCTGTTCCCTGTGCCTGGGATGCCTGCCCCTTACCACTTACTTGTCAGGATTGAAGTTGACCTGCAAGCCACGTATACCCAGGCAGAAGTTAGATAGGGTCATCAGCTGTTACAAACTCCCCTCAAGAAAACTCACGAAAGGTCAGACCGATTCCACAACTATTAATCACCTTTCTAGAAGGTCCCTGGTTTCTGATAACCTAGTACATGTGTCACTGCATAGTTAGGCCTTCTTTTCTAGCTTCTCCTTGAAAATTCTAATGCACCAGTAAATTCACAGACAACCCAGTTCTTGAAATACAGCCCCATGTTTTCTGCAGTGATGGGTGTTGGGACAGAGAAAACTATTGTGACATGCAGCAACATAGGAGAAATGGTTGCATAAAATAAAAGAAGAAAAGCTGTAAGCCAACTAGTTCAGACGCTCTTTACATGTATCTCACAATAAAAGTGGAAATGTTGATTTAGAAATCAGTCTGACCCTGTTTTTACACAAAATGAATAGAACAAAACAGGGTAAAAACATACCCTGCAAATATATAACAGAGACCCTGGGGTACAGAAGAGACGTGACTTTAAATATTTACATTTAAATATCTACATTTTTTTTGGTTGGTCATGGGTCTTGAACTCTGGGCCTAGGCGCTGTCCTTCAGCTCTTCAGCTTAAGGCGAGTATTCTACCACTTGAGCCACAGCACCGCTTTCAGTTTTCTGACTGGTTTATTGGAGATAAGAGTCTCACAGATTTTTCTTTCCCGGGCTGACTTTGAACCACGATCCTCAGATCTCAGCCTCCTGCGTAGCTAGGATGACAGGCATGAGCCACCGGCACCTGGCTAAATACCTACATTTAAATATCTACATTCAAGAGAATTCTTCTCTTACTGTGTCTACATTTTTTAAATGCCCTAAGAAAAGTTACCTTTGTCATTGGGCAAAAATAAATGTGACTTAACATTATTTTTTAAATCACTTTGATTCATATTACCTAAGTTTTTTGTACTCTAGACTGGTATGTTTAATAGTCATCAATCCATCCACTCACAGGTGGGGAGGGAATAACATGATACATCACTACTGTCACCTGTGTGTCCACACCTGCCGTGGGATGGGAGGGTTAGGGCCTCTCAGGGGTGGAGGAAAGGCCTGGGGGCTGCGAAGGCCCCTGCGGTGCCGTCTCCCACACTCAGACCCTCGGCACTGCACACACACACACAGCAGGTGCTGTCATCACAAAGCAGATCAGGGCTGGCAGGAGAGAGGACCAGCAGGCCACCATCCTGCTAAGCAAGGTCCAAGATGAGATCTGGAAGACTGTCACCAGAGTACCTGGGAAGTGGAGGCATGGCAGTGACCTGCACCTGAGTTGCACAAGTTCTAAATCCCTGTGGCTCACTTGATCCTCTCACGGGTTCTGAGGAAAGAAACGAAACTCAGGACGTAGGAAACCAAGCACTGGCAAAAGATTCCACCTTGCTTCTCTCCCGGCACCCACTGAACGGAATTGCTCAGCCTCTGCCTTCAGTTACCTCTGCAGGTGCCAGCACGCTCTTGCTTGAAGTTTCGGTTAAGCAACAAAAGGACTCATCCCAAGTTCCCTCTTCATACACATGTGGCTGGGACTTTCATTATCCAAGCAGTTCCAGGCTTACGCACTCCATTTTGCAAAACCCTGAAACATCGTCTAAACAATAGTTCCCACATAAATACATCGTTGGAAGTCATGACGGTTCCAATTAAGATTTTTGATGTCTAAGAGAAAATGCGTACCCTTTCTTCTGATGTAAAAGTAATTTACTACCAATCTGCATAAAGGATCCTTTCCATTTAGAAAGAGAAGAAATCTTAATAATAGATGATTGCTTTATGAATATGAAAATTATATATTTGCCGCATAATCAACCATTTAATTGACACATCGTTGCTTGTCTCCTGGAGTGTGGGGGACAGATTTGAATCTGTGTGACTGATTGTTGCAGTGCTGCTTTTTCTAAAACAAGAGGACTTGGATTTAGCTAAGAGAATAAGGAGATATCTAATTCAAACCCTCAAGTGACTGGGGAGGATTTCCAACAGAGTAGGAAGGATGGAGAAGAAAGATTTGGGCTTAGAGCAACAGAGACAGAGGGAGTTCCAAGAGAAAGCAGTGCGCTTGGGTCGGATGGCTGCCTTGTCCAGAGGGCTGCTTAGTACACACAGGCCTGCCTGGATGAGGGACAGGAAGCCGACTACAGCACACCTCAGACCAAGTACGCCATTCCTGTCACACAATGTCGCCCCTTTAAGAGATCTGAGAGAGAGAGAAAAAAAAAAGGGAGGCTGTAATATTTTGAGCTAGGTATCTGTTCCATCCTTTTAGGAGAAAAAGATACTGTTTTAGGAGAAAGTGCTGAGGAGAGATACTGGAGGCAAGAGGTCAAGCAGGGGCTACTTCACTCTCTGATATATGAGTTGGTCAGGGACCAAGGTAGGGAGCAGTGGCCATGGAAGTTATTTTTATAGGCTCTGACATTGGCTGTCTGGGCTAAATCACAGCTAAAGAAATGAGAGCAAACCAGCACAACTATGTTTATTGCAGCATTATTTACCATAGCTAAGATATGGAACCAACCCAGATGCCCCTCAGTAGATGAATGGATCAAGAAAATGTGGTATATATACACAATGGAATTCTATGCCTCCATCAGAAAGAATGACATTTCCCCATTTGTTAGGAAATGGAAAGGTTTGGAAAAAATTATATTAAGTGAAGTAAGCCAGGCCCAAAGAAGCATAGGTCCCATGGTTTCCCTTATTTGCAATATCTAGTATAGGTATGAGTCAAGCGGAAAAGGTCAGATAATGTGATGTTAGGAAAATGAACCCTTAAATATGTATTTTAATGTTTTCGTTTCTTTCATGCATGTGTTTCTAACGCATTTATAAGATTATTTCTTTGTTGCTTTGTATGTCCCTCCCCCACAGTGTAACCCCCGCTTTCACTATATTTGATGTCAGTATAACATGTGGAGGAGATGGGGACAAACAAGTCGTTTAAGGATTCAGGTGGACCTGTTGCAACAATGAGAAGTACAAAATGTCATGTCAAAACCAGCTTTACAATGTCGGTGTGGGGGGGGGAGGGGGGTATAATTGGGTGGGGGGAGGGGGGTAAAATTGGGTGGGGGGAGGGGGGAGGCGGGGAAGGGAAGTGAAGGGTAAACAAAGGAGGAGGCTGCAATGCTTGGTAAGAAATGTATGCATTATCCTGCCCATGTAATTGTAGCCCCTCTGTACAGTATGTTCTCAAATAAAATAAAATACAATTAAAAAAAAAAAAAAAAAGAAATGAGAGCAAATGTATCTCTAAGTATAAGAGTTAGAGCAATGCCCAAAGAACCCCAGAATCCTACCTTCTCAAAAAGAACAAGATTGATCAGTTACAAATCTATTTAATCTAGCCAGGCACTAGTGGCTCACGCCTGTAATCCTAGCTACGCAGAAGGCTGAGAGCTGAGAATCTCAGTTCAATGCCAGCCCAAGCAGGAAAAGTCTGAGAGACTCTTCTTTCCAATAAAACCACCAGAAAACCAGAAGTGGCGCTGTGGCTCAAGTGGTAGAGCGCTCACCTTGAAGAGCTGAGGGACATTGTCCAGGTCCAGAGTTCTAGCCCCATGACTGACAAAACAAACAAACAAAAAACAACAACCAACCAACAAACAAATATCTCTAATCTAAATTTCAAGCAAATCTAAATTTCAGCATAGATAGATAATGCATGTTGCAAACTGTTCATGGAAATAAATGATTCTAAAATATATGTAATTGAGTGGTCTAGTTGCCTACTCAAGAGGAATATAAAACTACCAAGCCATTATCCTACAGATAGGTCCCCAGAGCATCATGTAACACGCAGCTGGCTTGGTCTTGGCCTCCTCTGAGGCTACTAGAGCTACCCCTAGATAGCAAACAGAGCCTATCAGGGCCAGGACCCAGCTTCCACACAGCTGACACCAGTACTTGACTATCTGTCAGAGCAGGTGTAAACAATGTCAGATTCAAGGAAGAAGCACTAACACAAAGTAATCACGTGGGTTATATTCAGAGAAGGGAACAAACATAAATACTTTGAGAAGATCAAGCTAACTTCTTTCTTTTCCTGCTGTTTATCTTTCTTTCCTCCTATTTAATAAGGACATAACTCACTTCCTAAAGCATGCCAGGAACTTCAGTGTGCCATCGGAAAGAAGAAAATAGCCCCAATGGCAGCTTATATATTGGTTTTCAAATACTGGCTTTGCCACCTACAAGCTGTCAATTGTGTTTCCTGGTAAATGAGAACAACACACGACATCCATGCAAGGTTGTTACAGGAGCTAATTTAAGTGAGACCGTCTTTTAAGCAAAGTAACATGTACCCTCTGACTTCATCTTCATTTTCTATTCATGGGGGAAAAAAAGCAGATTAACTTTATTATCACAAAGCAGTAAGCAAAAGATATAATCACCTCAGTCCCCAGAGCAAGGAGCTAGTTCTTTTCAGAAGAGAGCGCTTAGCTGTGTCTTGACTGGCTTTTGCTGGACACGGGTGTAAAAAGATCCACCTTCCCAAATTTCTTGCATAGCATACCATCTCCCCCCTCCCGCCCCACCCGCTCTCCAATCTCAATCATCCCATTCAGTCCACAAGGTTTGCTTAAGACAACTTATTTACAAATGGGTATCTGCCAATTCCTGGCCAGTCATTTTCCAGGCTCTTACTGCAAGACTAAGAGCAAGACGGTGGCTTCTTTATGCAAATGAGATCCCGAGTTCTATTTCTAGCCTCTACCACAGTGGCTTAGGCTCCTTCTCTGAAACACGACTCCAAAGGGTTTTCCAGGCCTAGCACTCCTGGGGCCATTCTGCAGCCACGTAGAAAAGTAACATCTAAGTACAGAGAGAGAGGCCTGTGACCTCAATGAGAGCTGGAGTCAGCTCCCACGAGGCGTGTCTCTATTGTAGCACATGAATTGTTTCTAGTTCAATTTTCTTCTTTTCAAGGAATTTTAGGAACACTCAAATCATATGCACTCTATTATCTCAATAAGCTGATCAGAACAGAGTACATTTTATTTATGACACATGGAATCTAACCTGCCCCTACCATTGGGACTTAGGAAAGCATTACTCCTTTTCATAATAAGAAGTTAAGGTCTTTTTTGAGTTACAGACACAGAGAGCTCGGAACATCACTGTTAGCCATAGTTCAAGAGACACAGATGCAAAAGTCTCACAGATCCAGCTAGCACAGAGCAGTGCTCAGGGCTGGGGGCAGAGCTCCAAGGCAGTGAGCCCTTTGCATACATGAGATCCTGAGTTCAATTTCCAGCCTCTATCCCCCAGAAGTTGAGCACTGCTCTTCTGCAGGGAGCCCAATTACACAGACACAGCTGAAAATCACATTCCCTGTCATCTCCCACCCAACAGCACTAAGATCTCTATATTCTGTTAATCTATTCACAGAGACCAATAAACGGTGAGACCATAAGCCATGCCTTCTGCAACCAATGGGAAGCAGATTTATAAGGTGCAAAATTAGTCGAGAGGAAAATCAAGCAACAAAGAGATAGAAAAGTTTGATTACTGTTGTTGGTTGGAACTCACATTGGCATCAGGGTCAGATGCTCCGGGGCTGAACATGGCCATCTCAGGTAGCAGTGCTCTTGATTCTCATTGGTGAGTTCATCAGGTGTCCATCCAGCTCAGTGGCAGACTTCCCCACCTGCACATTATTTTCACAAAGGTATTCTTATGGCTCATGTATAAACAAAGTGGATGCTTACAAAATAATGTACCAAAATGATTAATAACATCTACTAACATGTTAATACTAGCTAAATTTGTTTTAATCTTAAGATATACTAGGATGGGTTGAAGAAAGAATCAATGAATTGATAACAATGTCTTGCCCAAATGAAGAATATGAGACTGGCTTTGCACATTCCCACTCAGTAGTTGGGACATATGATTCAAAAGGCAAAGTCAGAGCACCTATGTGAGTGTAGAGGGGCAAGGATAGGAGGGAAGGTATGCAGCATCTGCCCTACTGCTAAAAACTAAAATTGTACCTTGTCATACCAGGTTTAGGAATTTCACAGCACAGTCCATATCAAACTTAATATTTAACACTTCGATAGTGTGAAATTCCTGGAAACCAAGTGAAGAACTGGAAAACTCCAAACAATCCATGTGTACTCTCAACTGTCTAATCAAATGATGCTATTCTTTTTTCTTTAAAGCTTAAACATACAACCAAGACCCGATACTCATAAGAAGCATGCTAGAAATAATTCTATCTGAACTTAAGTCAAACCAGGCAAAGAATGATACATAGCTATGCCTATTTATATGCATATGTACATACATATATTTACATGAAAAATACATGAATAGCACTTGACTCAGTAGGCCAACATATAACAGGACATGCTACATGTATGGGGAATTTGTTGATCCATTGTTTTCTAGAAGAATAATCACCAGGGAGTTACCACTTTGGGAGGATATCTACAGACACCTACAAGGAGAGGGCATGTTGTTTAGGATTGTGTGTCTCTTCTGAGCACTGTCAAAGGCTCTCCAATGCAGGCATGCATTTTAATATTCCCACCAGCCTTGCAAAAAGAGCATGAGGCTGTAGATTTACATAGTATTGGTGATGGAAAAAAATTAATCAAGGAATGGAAATATTTAGTTTATTCATAACCATTGAAAAGTACAATAGGTAAAATGATTGATCTAGATTAGATGTGAGGGTCATATACAACATGACAATACGATGTCATGCCACCATTGGTAACTTATCAGACCCATCAAACTAAACCAAATACTAATTATAGATAAATAGGAAGTAAAACTTTTAAAATGTATATGATCAATTTGGGAATAGGAGGAGTGTCTTACTGGTCAGTGGTCATGGAGGTGAAAATTCCAGATTCTTGACATCTCCAACAAAGAATCAAATAAACATGTACGCACAAGAGAGAGAGAAGAGAGAAAACTTAAGGGAAATGGTGGGTTTTATCTTGGTAGCTCAAGAACAAACACATGGTCAAGAAAATCCCAGCTGTTGAGGATTTGAAGAGTGAGGTAGGGATTCATAGTCATAATACCAGGCTGATCTTAGAGAACTGAAAGACCATGACTCAAAAGGGCTGCCATCCCTTGGTTTTTGAGTATATTTTAAGCATATGTATACTCTGCCACTCATATGCATGAAGCCTTAAGTACAAGTTCATTGCCCAAAGGTCAGGTTAAGCATGCAAAGAGTTCCACCTGGCAGGTGTTTTGGATTAACTAGGCCTGGCATTCCCCCAGCCCCTCAAGTTGGTCTACTCTAAGGAAAAGAACTAACACAGAGCCAACTCATTACTAATGATCCCCAAGGAAGATTGGACAGTGGAGAGGAGACAGAATTCATGGTGGTTTCTAGAGCATGAGTTTGGGACTTTCCCTAGAGCTAATCTGCCTTCGGTGTGTCTGGATAAAATGATGGAGTGCAGGTGGGAGCTAATTTACCTAATTTAGCTGAAATTGCTAATTTCTTCACAAATGATCAAGTATAGAAAGATAGCCACATCTGTTCAAACTCAGTAGCCATAGCCCCCCGTGCCTGGAGTAAAACATGTACATTTCTATGTTTTCATAATAAAATAAAAGGCATATACAAATGCAAATTTCACATACCTCTCAAATACTGCCGTATGCTAATAATGGAGTCTGCTCATTTCCACAGTCCCAGGGGCAAGTCTACATTCTATGTACCCTGATGCCTTTGTTAGTAAAGTACTTTTAAACTATGTTTTTGTTTGAAATTAAAAAGAAATTGAGGAATACGATGGAATTATTTTATATACCTATATGAAAGTAGAAGAACCATGAAACCTGTTAAAATTGCTTTAGGGGTAAAGGAAAGGAGGTGAGGAAGAGATAGATAGGGTGAGTTTGACGGGGACGTTTGTATGCATTCATGGAAATGTCGCAACGAAACTTTCCCTAGTACAACTGATAGATGCTAATAAAAAGTCTTTGAAAGGAAGAAAGGGAGAAAGGGAGAAAGAAAGAAGAGAAGAAGGAAGGGAGGGAGGGAGGGAGGGAGAAAGGGAGGGAGGGCAGGCAGGCGGGAGGGCAGGCAGGTAAGAGAAAGGGAGGAAGGATAAAGGGAAATTTGCCTTAATTTTCTGCATCTTCCGGAAAATTCTCCTCCAATCATTGCCCAGTGACAATCCTACTTTCATTTCTACAGATCGCATGTCTTTTTCAGTCTGTTGGTACATAATAATATTACCACATATTTAATGGTTCAAACAAAGATACATTTCTCTTGCAGGAGTCCCAGCATGGAATTAACTTTGAGACAAAGAAAGGGGAACTATTGGACAGATAGGGATTGAAAATGGTGCACGTAGCCAGGTGTTGGTGATAGTTCAAAGCCAGCCTTGACAGGAAAGTCCCCATGAGACTCTTATCTCCAATTAACCACTCAAAAAAAACAGAAGTGGCCCTTTGACTCAAAGTGCTAAAGCACTAGACTTGAGCAAAAGAACTCAGGGACAGTGCCTAGGCACTGAGTTCAAGCCCCATGATGAAAGAAAGAAAGAAAGAACGAAAGAAAGAAAGAAAGAAAGAAAGAAAGAAAGAAAGAAAGAAAGAAAGAAAGAAAGAAAGAAAGAAAGAAAGAAAGAAGGAAAGAAAGAAGGAAAGAAAGAAAGAAAGAAAGAAAGAGAGAAAGAGAGAGAAAAAGAGAGAAAGAGAGAGAAAGGGAGGGAGGGAGGAAGGAAGAAAGAAAGAAAGAAAAAAAGAAAGAAAGAAAGAAAGAAAGAAAGAAAGAAAGAAAGAAAGAAAGAAAGAAAGAGAGAAAGAAAGAGAGAGGGAGGGAGGGAGGGAGGAAGGGAGGAAGGGAGGAAGGAAGAAAGAAAGAAAGAAAGAAAGAAAGAAAGAAAGAAAGAAAGAAAGAAAGAAAGAAAGAAAGAAAGAAAAGAAAAGAAAGAAGAAAATGGCAGATATAACACATGGCAGACAACATGTGGCTCAAAATGAAACTATTTCCTCCCATAATAGTCAAAATGGCATTACCTTTAGTTTGGGGGGATGGGGAGGGGTGTCTCACAAGGTTGTAATGACATTGTCCCTGATGAATGTGGCCTCATGGGAGGCTGACTGGGGCAGGGATACTTCTAAGCCCACAGCATTGCTGGAAGCTTTCCAATTACCTCAGGTTGGGGGACTGAGGGATTCAGTGTCTCACAGTCTTCAAGTTTTTGCTGTACAGATAGCTCACAGTGTACCAACTTGTAGTTCAGAGCCAGCAAGCACACAGGAACTGCAGTGAGTCTTCAGAACCCAGGCCCAGATTCTAGGAGTCCCACTTTAGCTCTAGTCACGCACTTACTTGCATCTGTGAAATAGAGAGACATGGTTATTAGGAAGGATCAAGCAGATGAAAAGGAAGAAAGGGGACGGAGACCTCAACGGATCATATTCAGTGCTTCACAAAGTCAGAGCCTCAAGGGGCCCAGAGCGAGGGAGGTTCAGGGTTCCACAGGGAGGGAGATGCAGGGTTTAAGTACCAGTCCAACAAGGAAGTCAACTGGGCAGTTGGCCAAAGGTTCCACCCTGGGCAATACATATTTTTGGGCAGGTGAAGTTTTCAAGAAAATTGCTCCAAGGTGAAGACTTTCAAGAATGGTGGAAGGGGGGCGGGATGGGGAGCAAGGAGAGGGGAAGCAAGAGTGGACCATGAAGGCAGCATTGGGTTTAGGAGAACAATGCTCATCCCCATTGAAGGACTGACCCCCACGCTATCATCCCGGGCACACACAGAAGCCAGGCAAAACCCCGTGTATGTGCCTGACGCAGGCAGGGCAATCTGACCATAAACATTCCATGGTAGGCCTTGCCTGTAGGGAACTCTCAGGCAGAGCTGTGAAGAGGTTGGACGGCTGCCTCAGCAGTACTCAGAAGGCAGAGATCTGCACCCTGAAAAGATGGAACAGTCAAGGCAAAACAGATGCATGTTACTAGCCTTAAGGGTGTTTAAGATAGAGCTGTTTGGACACTAAAAGCTAGAGAGCTTGGAAAGGTCACTCCCCTCTGCTCCCTAACAATAAGGGAGTCTTATCATCATGCATACAAACTATACCTTATTCAAATGGCTATAACCACAAGACAGGTGGATATCCTGTTTTCTGCCTGTACCTGTAGTCACCTCCCTTGTACTAAACTAAATAAATAAGCGTGTTACCAGGAACTCGGGGCTCGGAAGCCAGTGAGTGTTGGACGCCCCCCCCCATACACACACCCCTCTTTTCTTATCTTCTCTCCTTTCTCAGTTCTTCGACTCTGTTATCCTGTGATGCTGTCCTTGGTTGAGGGTAGCAACACTCACGGAAAGTTCCTACCTCCTCCAGCCCTAATAGCTTTTTCAATAACCTCTGTCTGCTTGTTCAGACCCCATAAAAGCCTAACTCCAACCCCACCTCCTTGCACAACCTCTGATCCTGCGGGAAGGTTGCTTGCCTCTCACTGGTGTGTGTCAACAAACAGTCCTTGTCGTTTGAGATTGAATCTGGCCTGTTCCCTTCTCCTCTCGTTTCCTAAAACCCATCATTGGCGAAGAGAAGAAAGGGAGATTTTTTTTTCCTGGCCAGCCATTAAAGGCAGTAGATCTTCAGCAATCTTGAGCAGAAAAGGGTAGATACACTGGCTTCAGGTGTAACAAGGAGAATTGGGGACTGGGACTGAGAAGGGCATGCGTCATTAAAACAGGCCCGTCACAAGTATGGCCTGGTTGACCTTTAGCTCCGTCTTTGTGTCCAGAAGCAGTATTTTGACCATTCCCTTCAAGATGGTAGAAAATGGCATGATCTGTCTGAAAGGCAGTTTGTCTTCTGTCACTGTTAGGTCTGCTGGCAAAATAGCCCCTCCTCTTTGTTTTCTCTTGAGGCCCAAACTGTTCTCTCTCTGCCAGAAAGGCACAGGGCCCTCCCTCGAAGGTCCCACCTAGCACCCAGAACCACAGGTTACTGGTCCCTGCAAGCCAGCAAGTGGGTGGGTGTCCCTCATCCAGCAAGGTCACACCTCCCTCCTTCTCACCCTTCCTCTACACTCTCTCTTAGCCATTAGTTCACATCCTACTCTAGATTGCAGCACAGCAGTTTGGCTCTTCCAATAAACTCTTTTCTGCTGGAACCACATGAAGACCTCCTTTCTCTCCTTTCAACAACCCTTACTGTCACAAGATGCTTGTCAGTGAATCCTACACTTCCTGGAGCCCAAGGTGGTTGTGAAGAAATCGCAGCAGAGAATAGCTCAGAGGAAAGGACATTTGATCTAAAAGTTTAGGGCTGAGTGCCCAGCTTTATCCTGTTTTAATTTGTGGGCCCAGAAAATTCAGCCTTCAGGTTGTCCCTTCAGGATCAGTATGTCATCTGTCATCATTTTTCCGATGTGCTCTGGTCTCAGGAGCAGGGAGCAAGCCTGGCCGGTGCCTTTCTTCCAGTTTAGCTTTACCACCGCGGAGATAAGGATCCCTCTCCCTCTCTCTCTCTCTCTCTCTCTCTCTCTCTCTCTCTCTCTCTCTCTCTCTCTCTCTCTCTCTCTCTCTCTCTCTCTCCCCCCGGGATCCCTCTCTCTCTCTCTCTCTCTCTCTCTCTCTCTCTCTCTCTCTCTCTCTCTCTCTCTCTCTCTCTCTCTCTCTCTCTCTCTCTCTCTCTCTCTCTCTCTCTCTCTCTCTCTCTCTCTCTCTCTCTCTCTCTCTCCCCCGGCCTTGAGGAGGTCCCAAAGTACTGGGACCTGTTTCCTAGATAATTATACCCCTTCTCTAAGATTTAGCTATGCAAATTATATCTCTAGTACAAAGAACAAGTAGTCCATTTGCATTTCTATGACTAAAAGAGAGCATTCAAGTGATTCTTTGCAGAACAATGAAGATCTGATTCAGGGTTATTTTTCTCTCTGACTACTGCTGAGAAGTAGCTTTTGACTCTTCTGGCTGAAAAAGCCAAACAACATTTTCTGCCTGGCTCCCTTACCAGTGCAAAACTCAAAAGCTGCCAGTTCACGTAACCAACTTAAACTCATTGATGAAACCATTACAAACATAAATAAAAAATAAAATCAAATAGCAATGTATTGGTTCCTATAACCAGGAAATCCCATAAAGAAACCCAGAAAAGACGTGACTCTGATTTGGTTTTATTTGCCATGGAGTTGGTAGAATAGTCCCCAGAAAGTCTCCCCAAAATAAACTTTCTGCACTACTGAGAAACCTGGTCATGTTCCACAGTATGATAAAACCATAACCTTTTAAACCAGACAGAAATCAGTTTCATCATTCCTAGAAAAGGTCAACAACTTGACAGGCAAAGTCACACAAGAGCTGAATAACCTTAAACATCAAATTTCAAAATTAAGCTTGTTCTCTTCACCTGGAATGCACCTGTTAAAGGATGCCAAAGGATTTGCTGCACTCTCTTGGCTTTATTTCCAAGTTTGAGGTACTCTTTCCTTGCCAGTTTTGAAGTAAGAAGGTCAGGTCTGGCCAGAGCCATATTGGCCACTTGGTGGATGGTAGGGTCTGGCATCTTGTCTTCATGCTGGGGGAAGGAAATCTCCCGCCGCCCCATTACCTGCCTCCCAGGTAATGGGTGTACCTGGACCCTGGAGGCAGGGGCAGGCACTTGTCTGATAGGTTACTGGATCTGTCAGTCCAGTGCCTGGGACTGGGAATTTCCTGAGGATCTGCCCCCTGAGCCGACCTATTTAGTCCCAGACCAGCCCAGCCACGGGACTCCATGCCACGTGTGTCTCTGTGATTGTGTCCTGTGTCCTGTCTCCTGGCTTGTCTCCAGTCATCATGGCGTCCCAGTTCAGCTCTCCATTGGAGCTGAATTGGCTTGTTGGTATTGTTTTTGTTCTTTCTTTCCTCTTTAGCACATTTCCTAGCTGGGTTTTGTATATTTGCATGCCGCAGGCCTTTGTAACAACTGGCAGCCTGTTAACTGTACAATAAAGACTCCAATATTCTATATTTTAAAATGTGGCTTCTGGGATGATTTACCTTACAAAAGTTTAAATTGTTATGTGGGAATCCAGTCATGAGAAATAGAGAAGCCACGTCTTGAGAGGGTGAATTTGGAGTCTTTATTAGAAAGCTGTTGACTGCAGGTGGACTCCTGTCTTGAAAGCCTACAGTCCTGAATTGAGCTTGCACAAAGCTTTTAAAGGCAAAAATCAAATGTTTAAGCTGGGCACTGGTGTCTCACGCCTATAATCCTAGCTACTCAGGAGGCTGAGATCTGAGGATTGTGGTTCAAAACCAGCCCGGGCAGGAAAGTGAGTGAGACTCTTATCTCCAATTAACCAATGTTAGGTTTTTTAAAAAGAGGTAGCCAAGTAAGAACAGCACCATGCACGTGGTATTCAGGTAAGGGGTAGGTTTATTCATCGTTTCGGCTGGCACCAGGCCATCTTGGTCCTCCACGCGGTGGGGAAAGGCCTGGGAAAGAGCGAGCTAGGAAAGAGAAGGGAAGAGCTGAGAAAGAGCTAGAAAAGAGCAGAGAGAGAGCATCTGGGCCTGGGCTAGGCCTTATCCAGGGTATGGGCGGAGAAAGGTGTGGCCACATCAAGTTCAGATGTGACCTCTTCCAGGTGTCCCAGTTGCCTAGGTAACGCAGGGACTGGGTGGAGACTTTGCTGCGAGGAGGGTGGAGTCTGCTCGGAGTCTGCTTGCCATCCAGGAGCGGACCTTACAACCAGCCACCAGACAACTGGAAGTAGTGCTGTGGCTCAAAGTGGTAGAGCACTAGTCTTGAGCTGAAGAGCTCAGGACAGCACCCAGACCCATAGTTCAAGCCCCAGGATAGATAAAACAAACAAGCAAACAAGAAAAACACATGCTCAACAAAAGCAGACCACCTAGGGAAAGACTCAAGTCTAAACAAAAATTTCCATATAGGGAAACAATTAGGGCTGGGCACATCAAACCATCCAGGGAGACAATAGCAAAGCTTTCCCTTGGCTACACAGCCTGAGGTCTGCAACTCAAAGAAGGGCCCATCTCACCTTTTGGCTTTTCAGAGCTGGGTGAAAAGCCCCCACTACCCAGCTATGGACCAGGATGGCTGTGAGGACAAGACATGTTGCTTAGACCCCGTCTCCTTACTTCAAATGTTCTGAAAGTGAGGTCCAAGCACAGAGAAAGGTTGTGAGCAGGAAGCATTTAGTGCGGAATGAGTCGCATTCAATTTGGTAGCTGACAGGCCGCTGGAGGGCAGAGGAAAGCCATTTCCTCATGCATCACCTGTCCCGATCATGCACCACCTGTCTCAATCGTTCCTGGGGAGGCAGGCATTCGCTTGAACCTGCTCAAACTCGCAAAACAAGTTACATGCTAAAAGTTCCTGCTGACCCTGGTCATATAAACCCCGCTACAACCAGACTCTGTGTGACCTCTCTGATCCAGACCACGGAGTTCACCAGGAGTATACCTCAATAAACTTTTCTTTCTTCACCTTTACCTCCTCCTGCATGTTATTTCCTCGCAAAATCCTTACACTGGCCATAAGAAGAATGTGCATACATCTTCAGCCAACTGGGGGATGAAGGGTAGAGACATTACCTTGGTGAAAGTGATAGAAGAGGGGACTGAGCAAAAGATGGACAGTTTTCACAGCCCCACGTTGCAATCCATTAGTGACCTTTTCTTTCTAGTAGATAGTCCTCTTGCTAGAAAATAATTTCCACATGTCAGTTTAAAATGAGCAATTCATATATGGTGAGTAGTTTATTATATGATCCGTGGGTTGAAGATAAACAGGTAAATTACTGAATGGGTAGCAAATTTAAATTCTTTTGACCATCTCGCATTAAAAAAAACAAAAATAATTCTCTATGACAAAAAAATGATCATCATCTTCAGTTTCACCGAATAGATTTCTGTAGTCTAAAAATAGAACTCAAGATAATTTTTAAATTAAATCTGGGGCTATAAGAAAAAGGCAGAAATTAAATATTAAGCCAAATTAAATTTTAAACCAAGATGCAGACTGAAGTTTTCAGTGTGTGACCTCCATCATCTCTCCCTTATCTTTCTCAACAAAGAATAATGCCTCAGCGCTTTGCATTATCAGCCTTTGGAAATTTTTCTCATGAACTTGCCATGAAAATTGTGGTTTCTAATTTCAACTACAATGTTGAAGTCTGTATCAAAATATTGGGATCTCATACTTGTGAGACTATATTAGTGAGTAAAAGAGGTTTGGTAGAGGATGTAATTGTTAAGCTTAGATGTAAAACCTGAGTGGGGGTGGGGTGGTGGTTGGGAATGTCAGAGGATAGAATGGATACACAGAAACTCCTTCAGCTGAGCTGGGCCTCACCAACTTCCAGGACTCGGAGAGGGTCCGCGCACGTCTATAGAACACAGACACCCACAGAGGGGACATGAAGGAGAAGGGAGGCTTTACCCTTTAGGGTCAAGTTAAAAAAGGATTCTTTATCCTAATATCAATGGAAAGGCCTTGGAGGGTTTAATAGTGAGAGAAGGGGGAGTGTGATGATTTTGGCTTTACAAAGACCGTAGTTTGGCTCTTATGGATTAGAAAAGGCCCACAACAGTGGTGGCCCATGTCAGGAAGGAGGCAGCTGCAGGAGCCCAAGGCCTGGGGACCAGCCGATGACTCCCCTTGAATACCGTAGTGGAGATGTTGGTAAAGGACATCAGCCACTGGGTTTGGCCTGCTTTCCCCCTCCCCCACTGGTGGCCACCACCCAGGCGAGGGTCTTGGGTCCGGCCATGTCTTAGGCCAAACCCAACTTTCTTGGACCACTTGCCCAGGAGAGGGTCTGGCCTGTTTCAAACAAACCAATCATGAGCCCAGGCCAGCCCCACCATTCTGTGGTCACCACACCAGAGAAGGTCGGGCCTGATGCTAACATAGCCATCATAATCTAACAGATTGCCTGGAGGGAGGAGAGAAAGGCCAGAACCTCAAGGTGGGACAACCAGATTCTGGATCACGCAGCTCATTCTTCTGAATGGCGTTGACTTTCTCTTTGCTAAAGTCTTTAACATGCGCTTCTCCTTCCTGCTTTCCTCCCAGTATGCCCGGTGAACAAGAACGTAGCTCACTCCTGTCTCCTGCATCAGAGGTATGCACCAACCTGAAAGTGTGAAACTACAAGATGAACGTGGAGACAAGGCAAAGCACAGCCTCCAACCGACAGGGAGCGCTGGATGAGGAGTTAGTTACAAGGCAGTGAATCACCAGGTGGAATCGGCCAACTGACAGGTTTTTGGACTGACAATTCACACAATTCACGTATGAATTCAGATCTTGATGGGCTCTTGAAAAAATCGGATTTGTTAATGTTTGCATAGCAATCACTCAGAACCATCTGCTGGAGTTGCTAAGTGGCTGAGCCTTCAACTGCAAGTCACTTCTGCAACATCCCCTCAGGGCCAAAGGACTCTACCACATTGCCGCCTAGCTTTCCCTAGTTACCAGCATCTCCCACGCGTTGCCAGAATTGTTATAGGTGTATTACCTGCCAAAATATCATTCCCTAAAAGTTTCAACTTCACATATGGTGTCAAAAAACATTTTAAACTCATGAGTGTTGGCTAAGTAGCGAAGCTGGCTCAAAGACAAAACCAGAAACAAGAATATATGTGTAAGGAAATATTTCCAGTACCAGGAGTATGAATAAAGAAGAGAGCCGAAAGGCAAACTCCACCAGTCAACTGGTTTTACAGGACTGAGCATCTGGGAAGGGCAACCAAGTGTCCCTTCACCAGGCAGAAGAAAAAGTTGCCCACTTCCCTTACCATTACAGTCTCCTTTTATTAGGCAGAGAAAGTGAAGCCAGGCCGGGCAGAGGTCAGAGGTAGTTCTAGTTCTGATTGCAGGGGGTGTGGGGTGAGTATGGTGGGAACAGGGACAGGGCTCTCAGTTCAAAGATGGAGGCGGGGTAGAGTGTTGAAAGGTAAATTACCAGAGAAGCCTCATTTTGGAAGATGGAATCTTGGAGACTTTATTTCGGTTAGCAGGCCGCAGACTGCCCGTTGTTACAAAGGCCTGCAGCTTGCAAACACATTTAACACAGCTAGGAAACAGGCCAGAGAGGAAAGAAAGAACAACAACAATGCCAACAAACTGATTCAGCTCCGAGGGAGAGCTGAATTGGGATGCCATGATGACTGGAGAGGAACCAGCAGATAGAATACAGAATGAGAACATGGAGACGCGTGGCATGGCTTAATGGTTCCTATGCTCATGGTCCAGGCCTAAATAGACTCCAGACAGGGGGCAGGGTTACAGGACACTTCCAGTCCCAGGCACTGGACTGACAGGTCCAGCAACCTATCAGCCAAGTGCCTGCCCCTGTCTCCAGGGATCCAGGTATGCCTACCCCCTGAGTGGGAGGGGGGGTAGGGTCACCCTCCCCCATCTTGAAGACAAAATGACCGCTGCATTGCTCTGAAGCAGAGCCCTTCTAGCTCACCTTGAGCTAAGCACCTGCATTCAGTGAACCGCCTCTCACCTCTGGGCCTTCTACCCAGCAAGAGGCACCGGGATGGCTCCAAGAAATTCTTTAGGCTCAGCCTCCTTCCTTCAGAAGAGCCATCATTTCCTGAGTTGCAGGAAAGGGGTTTTAACAGCATCTGAAGTAGAGAAGTTCCCCTTCCAGGGGAAGGAAATTTGCCAGCCCCTCCCAGCTGGGGGGCTGTGGCCAGGTATTGCTGTTGCTGGGAGTTGGGGGTGGATGGACAGGCAGGGCCCTCTGAGTGGACAGGAATTGGCCACCTGGCCAGGATTTGAGGTCAGCCCACCTGACCTTTTGTATATCTGATTAATGCTATTTTTTGTGTAACCAGCTGGTATATCACCAGGGTCTCCCTCCCTTGAGATCTGAACTGCTTTCTGGCACTAGCTGGTTTAGGATCCCTGGCAAACACTCCGTTACCTCTCTAAAAAGTGGTCTTGATCTTGCCTGTCTGCATTGCAGTCACATATCTGCACACAGAAAGTTACAAGTTATCACTGTTATCACAAGGTTTGTATCACAGGTTATCACAGGGGATGTGAGGGAGGGGGAGAGGAGGATGATTCAGGGAGGAGGGGAACAAGGACAGTTCTGAGTTATGGCTGTGGGGGGGGGAAGTAAGTGCTTTTACTCTGTCATTTTCCATTAGTGTGTGTGTGTGTGCCCCTGTGCACATGCACACGTATGTGTCCGTCTCCATGTGCATGCACACATGTGTTTGTGTGTGTGTGTGAGAGAGATCTAACAGCATTGTTTCCTCTGCCTTCTGTGTGTGCATGTTTGTATGTGTCTACTTATATGTGTATGAACAAATTAATTTCATATTCAACACAATTGTTCCATTAGAGGCAACACTGAGTAATGCCCTTTACAAGTCAAACCTTAAGCTTTGTGAGTCATTTTTTTTTCACCAGAAAACCTTTGGATTTCTACTGATCAAAAGCCTACGAAATAACAAACATGCTAGTATCTCAGCTTTAACCACTAGTGAATAGTAAGCAAGAAAAAACATCCTCTTGGGTTTCTGCTAAACAACATCCCACTACGACAGTAAAAGAACATGCAAATTGTCTTTGCTTATTTGTAAGTATTGGAAAATTGGGTTTCAAATCATATTCCTGTTCTGTTGAGCTACAATTGACAGTTTTATTATGTAAGGGTTTCTTCTGAAATCCTTTCAGATGCTTCTAACTGCTAGCTTTAAAGGTATATTTTATGTCATTTGTCTCTCTCGTTTTTATAAGAATATATGAGCACGTCTAAAATATATGGCTTTGAAATGCAACTCCCACCATTACTTCTAACTGACTCCTCCCTGTTACTCCCTCTTTATCCATTTGCAAATGATGCTCATTATTTATTGCTTTACCCAGGGAATGGAAATTGAGTTTGGCTGGAATTGCATAATATGCTAAATAATGACTAGTCCAATCTCTGCTTGGTTATTTGTTGCCCAATTTTCTTTTGGGAGCAACAGGAAGTCATGTATAGCTTTAAACACAATGAGTAAAGTGGAAAATTGACACAATTATCTAGAATCTGGGGGCTGAGAGGAAAACAATAATTGAGTAGAAAATAATGCATGTTTCAACAGACATTATACAAATAGGCTATCATCATCAGTCAAACTCATCCTCCTTTTGATGCATTTTATAGATCTTCTAGTTGGAGAGTCATTGTCATGACACGTACTTTCCCAGCAATAGATTTGAGTGAATGAAATCCTTACCATGTTTTCCATGGAGCAGAAGAGAGCATGCTTCAGCTGAACAGAGCCAGGCATAACCTGTCCCCAGCTCCACCCACTGTGGCTAGAAGGTGTGGCTGTGAACCTTAGTCCCCTCTGTCAAATGGAGAAAGCAAAACCACAGTGAGAGTTAATTACAATTATTTGTGTATGACAGTTTCCCATATCCAGCACATTCATTCGAATACTCCTATCCTTTTCTCTTCCAGGATGGAGGGTAATGCACATAGAGGAAAGGATATGGATTCAGGGTATGGGGACAGGCCTTTTCTAAACGATCTGGCATTAATAAACTTATTTGAAGCTGGACACCAGTGGGGTGGCTCATGCCTATAATTCTAGCTACTCAAGAGCAACAGAGTCTGTAAGACTCTTTTGTTTGCTGGTTTGTTTTCTTTTGCCAGTTCTGAGCTTCTTTGTGCTCAAGGCTAGTGTTCCACTGCTTGAGCCACAGCATCACTTCCAGCTTTTTTCTGAGTAGTTTATTGGAGATACGAGTCTCATGGATGTTCTTGCCCAGGCTGGCTTTGAACCACAATCCTCAGACCTCAGCCTCCTCAGTAGCTAGGATTATGGAGTGAGCCACTATTGCTGGGTTTGTGAGACTCATATCCAAATAAACACAAACACAACTAGAAGTGGAGTTGTGGCTCAAGTGGTAGAGTGCTAGCCTTGAGAGAAGAAAAAAAAAAAAAAAGGAAAGAAGAGCTCAGGGACAGAGCCCAGGCCCTGAGTTCAAGCCCCACATTCACACACACACCAAGACTTCAAAAACAAAAAACAAACCTATTCCACTCTAAAGGGGTCTAGGGAAAAAGGAAATAAGAGTATGCACTCTAAAAACAGGACATAGAAAAGACAATGTCAAGTATCTTAAGCAAAGAGACTCTTTAATATCCAAGTTGTTATAGGTAATCCAGACTACTGACAGTTCAAATAAACGTCCATTCTTCCCTAACAGAATTAACCAAATAGATTGGTTGATAGTGATGATGATTATGATAATAATGAATGAAAGTCTAAAGGGAGATTCTCAGTGGGAGCGGAGAGGAGGGGTTAGTGAGCGATGACAAGAATGGAAGAGTGTTACGTATCAGCATATATAAAGATAGCATGGCGAAATCTATCAAACAGTGTTTGAAAAGTGGAAGGAAGAAGAGGAGGAATAGAACTGTAGTGGAGGAGGTGAATTTTCCACAGGGCACTGTGTGTTTATGCATGGAAATATCATCATGAACCCTGCTAACACGATAAATGTATGCTAATTCAAAAACACAAGATTGGAAACAACAGGGGAAATGAATTTGTGTTAACCCATTAAATGTATGGAGACATAGAATAGCAGTTTAATGGAATTTACCACGGGTAAAGTGCAGTAAGTAAGACGGGAGGCACAGGGTCTGTTTGACGGCACCAGAATAAGGTCCTCAGAGCCTACACGTCATCTACAGGGCAGGAGGACGGGCCGAGGTTACAGCCGTGAGCGTCAAAGGTCAGCTCCTCCACCCCAGTACCCAACACACTGTCAGCAGTTGGTAATAAAGATACAGGACAGACAAGAGATACTTCTTCCTCAGGGAAGCAGCGTGCAGCCTTCGTGTCTCAGCTACCACAGCTTCAGATAACCCCTGGTTCCTGGCCTACAGTCATAACAGCTATTGATGGAGTTGGGTGATGCTCAACTTCCATGGTCTCGCCTATGCATCGATACTGCTGGACTCTCAGGAGGCAAAAATGGGTATCCAATACACCTCCTGGCCATCTTCTGTGTGCCACACTTGAACCTCTTGGCATCTAGAGCCGTAGGGCTATGCGCTATTCATGCCCTGAAGGCAGGCGCTCTGTAGGAGAGATGGACATGAATGATGCAGGAGAGGAAGGCCAAGAAGCACCCTCCCAGGTGGGTAGGCACTGAGCTGCATTTTTGTTTTCTGACATTTGTATTAGTGCATTGTAAGCCCATTAGTCATGGTATAATGGTATATATACTTGGATCATACTCAATCCCTCTATTATTTTTACTTATAACTTTCCTCTCACACCTCTTTTTTAGTGACTCAGCTCCTTGATCTGTGCACATATGCATTTTTTTTTGTGTGGGTCTTGAACTCTGGGCCTGGGTGCTGTCCCTCAGCTCTTCAGCTCAAGGCGAGTGCTCTACCACTTGAGCCACAGCGTCATTTCTGATTTTCTGGTGGTTTATTCGAGATAAGAGTCTCATGGACTTTCCTTCCTGGGCTGGCTTTGAACCAGATCTCAGACTCCTGAGTAGCTAGGATGACAGGCGTGAGCCACCTGTCCCCGGCTTCACATAGGCATTCTTCACAACAAAGTGGCAGTTTGGCTCTTACCGTTAAGATGAAATCTGGCTTTTTAGTTCATATGCAGGCTGAGAGACAAAGGTAATGCAAAGCCTGGAAACCACTAAGTATGGTATAGCAGCTCCTCATAGTGAAAGTAAAATAGCAACAATTAAATTCAAGGTGACTTTTCTCTCCTTTTGACGTATAGCAGTGCTAGAGGAAGAGCTTGGTGTTCTTCAGAAAGTGGTTGGCACTGAGTGTGTCTGGGATAAACTGCATGTATTTGGAAAACTGAAGATCCACACAGCAGTGGTGTGGGACTGTTGGAGCCCCTGGGGTGGGGGGAGCAGGAGTCTCTAGGAACTCAGATGCTAAAGTTCTACTGATGCCTGGAGCAGGGCTTTTGCAACCCAATGGTTGGTATACTGTGCCCAGTAGCCAGGACTCTCTCCAGTGTATGTGATACCCCTGGCTGGTTCTTGGTAGAGGAGGAAGCCTTTGCAAGCCATGCACCCCTTGACGTTATGAGCTGGAAAGGAGCTCATTCTGCACCTCCTTTCTGGAGACATTCTGAGTAACTGTATCTTGTCTTTGAAAGGAACGAAAGAACAGGACCGTGTGTACAAGACAGGACCCTGTGTACAAGACAGGACCACGGCCTGGCGGTAGATGAGGACACTGAGACCGCACATGTGAAGATCTGCCACAGAAAGGAAGAGAGAGAAGGAGGGGAGGGAAGGAAGGGAAAGAGGAGGGAGAACATGAGAGAGGAAATGGGGGAGGGAGGAGGAAGGAAGAAGGGAAAAGGGTGGAGGCAGGATGGAAGGAGGGAGAGAGAAGGGAAAAAGGCAGGAAGGGAGGGAGGAAGGAAGGAAAGAAGGAAGGAAAGATTTGGGAAAGGGATGGGAGCCACAGAAATGGTGGGAGCAAGGATAAGTGAATACAACAGTGGTACTCACTAGACACTACGTTGGAAATAAACTTTACAACTTGGGGTGGGGAGAGGGGAGTTGCGGGGAGGGAAAGCAGGAGAAAACGATGGAGTGGGTAACTCTATTTGAAAAGAAATGTACTCATTATCTTACTTATGTAACGGTAACCCTTCTGTACATCACCTTTACAAATAAATTAAATTTAAAAAAAATTCTGGCTCTGCAATGAACAATGAGCTGAGCAGCCTAAACCTTCACTGAGTTTCGGTGGTTAGCAGTTCTGTGTTCTGTGCACAGGTTTACTGTGGGAAGCAAGTGAATCCCAGTACAATGTCTGGGTCATGTTACGGTAGTGAAGGCAAATAACCCACGGGGATATGAAACTCAATGAGCTAATATGTAGACCATGTATTTTACAGTGATGAGCAAATGCTAGTGATTAGAATGTAACTCCTAGTGATTTTGAGGTAGACTTATTTTCTCGGTTAAGGAGATACAATGTTCAGTGAGGCATAGCACACAAACACCTAGTTCGATGAGCTTAAAGAAAACCTTCCTTGCATATGGCACACAGTGCAGTGATTGTAATGGCTTAATGATTTGTTTCAACCCTAAAGTAATCTGTATTTATTTAAAAGGACCTAGAAATTATAACAAATCAGGAGGAAGAAAATAAATCCATTCACATAGCAGACAAAAACACACTGTCAACACCTTCTGTTTTAGACTTTGCTTTTCCTCTACTGATTTTTATCAAGCAACTTTGTAGATCTGTTTTGATACAGAGGTGTTATTATGGTTTATAAGATTTAGAATTTTATATTTTGTGGATAAAAAATGTTTTCTCTCCATCTTTGCTTAAATTTGTGAACATCATCGTTACTGTCTACCCAACATCTCATCAAATGTACATGCATTTGTTTATTCGACCACTTTGGACAATAAAAAGAAAAACAGTTGTCAGTCACAACACAGTAAATAACTTTGTTCTTAGCTTTTCTTTCAAAATTCAGGATACTCTCTATAGCTGATTCATTGTTTGCAAAGTGGGATTGTGTTATCCTTCCACTCGAGAAATTTACTGAGTGTCCACTATATGACAGGCTCTGAGGATTATCAAACAATCAGATAAAATCGGTCCCTACTCTCCTGATAATACGAGAGCGCACTCACAACATCTGACCAGCCATTACATATTCCATGTTGCAAGCACTTATAACCATTTGTAGTAGGAATAAGAAGCTTGGGCAGTCAGAGAGCCTCACTTGCTGCAGAGTGATATGAGAATGGACTGTTCTCAGTATAAATCGAATGCAATTCTTCCTTTCTACCCCTCCACCCGCTGACCTACACCGGGAGATGTTGCCAGGACGGTCTTTCCTGCAGGAGCAGACACACCACCATGTTTTTCCCATGTGCATCATTGTCAGTCAATGACTTGTGAGCAACTCCAGGCACAGGACTCAGTCCCCCAACCTCCATCCTACTCGGCTCAGTTCTCAAGGTGGGAGACAGAAACTGCAGGCTGGAAAGCTCAGTGATTGTTCTTTTCCCCTCTCAGGGTCTATATTCCATGGAACTCACTGTGGCAAACCCTAGCTCCGAGCTGCATCAGTTGAGCATGCCACCCAGACCTCCATCCTGTGCAGAAATGTGTGTTAGCGCCTTTGAGACTGGACAGCATAACGTGAGCAAAGTGCCTCCAGAACCAACTGGGTTTTCAAGGTAGGTAGGTAGTGACCCCCGCAGAGGGAAAGGGGAGGGCAGGAATCAGCCAAGAGACTGCATGCAGGCTGGGGGAACAGAGCCTGGCTGAACGGCTGGATGCTTTCCATCTGGGCGTGAAATGGGTTTTCTCTGTGGTTAATGAGAACAGCCTGTTTCCAATTTGACTAATACCTTCCATTACGGCTTTGGCATGACCTGGGATCTTGTTGTCATTTCCTAAAAGCCAGAAACTGCTTTGTCATTCAGAACTTACTTTTTGATCTGACCCAAGAATCCAGAGGCAAGATTTATCAAGGCCAATCAAGCAGATATAAAGTCCACTTCTTCGCTGGCTGGCAAGTAGATGATCTTGGGCAAGAACCTTGCTTCCCTGAGCTCCGGTTTATTCTTCAGTAGAGGATGACTGGAAACATTCACCCAGCCTTCTCCCCAAATTTATTGTGAGGATCAGATTTTGAAACAACAAATAGCAATGACTGTCACAATCTAATAAGCCTTTAAACTATGCCAGACCTCACACAGGGCAGTTTGCCTTTGATATTTCACTGGATCCTTACAACCATACCCTGGAATGTAGTAGAGAGGGTAAGGCCCACCTCCCGCACCAGGCTGATCAGTCTCAGCCCTGGAACATGGGAGTCAGTCTCAGTACATGCCAAAGAGTAGTAAGGCTGCAGGTGGAATTGAGGTTGTTGATCAGCTGATTTTGAAGGAGGGGGACCATCCGGTGCACCAAGTATCAGCACAGAAGCTCTTAAAAGTAGAAGTGAGAACTGGAGAAGGAAATGTCACCTTGGAAACAAGGTCAGAGCGAGGGGGTGTGAGAACTCCACTGACCTACCGCTGGCTTGGAAGAGGGTCAAAGAGTCCAAGGCCATGAGCCACAGAAGAGGAGCAGCTTCTCAAAGATGAGAAACGATTTTTAAAGCAGAGATGGATGTATCCTCCAGAGCCTCCAGGAGACATTCCTGCCCATACCTGGAGATAGATAGATAGATAGATAGATAGATAGATAGATAGATAGATAGATAGATAGATAGATAGATAGATAGGATATACCTATATAATGTTAAATATGGACTGTTGTAAGCCACTAAACTTGAGGCATTTTGTCTGATAGCCATAGAAAACCATCCTCTGTTACCACTCCTTTTCTTTCATTTTATTTAAAGTAGATGAAGGACCTCAGAATCAGGGAAACAAAGAATCATAGCCCAGGCCTTCTGGTGATAACTAAGTTGTGCTTAAGTTGCCCTGTCATTAAATCAGTCTCTAGCTGATTATTGGTTGTAAATGCACATCTTGGGCTCCATGCACATTCTGTAGGGGTCTGTCTGTCTAAGTAGAATGTAACTGCTGTCGGTTGAGGTCAGCACCTTCTGTTCTTGTATGTCAGACTCGCAGCCGCATCCTCCCCTTGTCCCCGTTCTCACTGTGGAAGTTGAGGATGGAATCGTGGGTGCTTTGCCAGTGTTGCAGGACAGACTCCCACCTTGTGTTAAAAACCATTTCCCACTCTGCATTTTTTCTACTTGCCTGGTCTTGAACACCCACTTCCTTTCTCTGAGATTTGATCTTCCCTTTCCTAATTTACAAACTCAAAGTCAATAATGTAATATAGATGCTTCATCATAAGTGACTTTCAGCCATTATTCCTTCATCTTTCCTCCATGATTTCTATTGACCACCCCTCTCCCACCCCTACCTTTCACTCATTCTCTCCCACTTTCCATAAGCTGGTTGGAAAAGGGAAGAAGTGAGTTTTATATTTTCTTCCTGTTGAGGGTTGTGGCAGTGCCCTAAGGTGAGTGTGTGTGTGTGTGTGTGTGTGTGTGTGTGTGTGAGACACCTGTCATCCTAGTACCCTTTTTGGAGTTCTTCACTGCACCTGTCCAACTTGTTGCTTTGGTTACTTCTTCCCAGAAGAACGTAAGTTCTTTGGGACAAAGACTGGGCCTGCTTTATACATGGCTGTTGCTGTAAACGCCAAGAATCCCGACTGCGAAGAGCAGCAGCCTTTTGAGTACTTACATATCTATTGTTAGTGAATAGATGAATGGCTGTCTGGACTGATGGGCCCCGCCATTAGATGCATGGATGGATATTCTTTTTAATAAAACCAAATCCTGTCAATGCTATCCTGTCAACACCTGGAATCATAAACTCCAAGAGTCCAAAGAGGTGATCCAGATTGGAATTCCACTGCTTGCAGCTGGAATATAGTTCTGCTAAATGTCCACATGGGATTTCTGCCATTCAAGTATCTTGAAGACAGTGAGTGTTTTCTGGCATTGTGAACAGCCTTCACTGAAACTCTGTCTGAGGAGTATAGCTTGTAACTGAACTACAAGATGATCCCTAGCTCCTTGCTGTACCAAAACATACTTGAATAAAACCCCATTTAGGCCACCTGGACCAGAACTAATCCTACTGACTGCATATAGATAGGCTTGTATCCCTTCAGAGAAACCTAAGTTTCTAGGCCAGATATTGCCCAGGGGGAATGTTTATAGATCCGCAAAGTTGCCTCAGGGCCAAATTAATCTGAGGCATACCAAAGACGATGGAGATATTTTCATTTTATGAGTTAATGAACAAATGGATTTTCTATTCATTATTCATTGACTTTTGAAGTTTAATGAATAGCTCAGGGACAATCACTAAATTTTGGTGTTTATAAAAAAAAAGTCAGTGCTGGCCAGATTCAATATTACATTAAGAACTCAAGAATCAGTTTATTATTTAGAATGACTTAAACTTATTAGTTCAACTGTCTAGTATTTATCAGCTTTGCATTTTTAATGTGCATAACATGATGAGTTTATGCAGTGTGGTTCTGACGCTCCCTTCCGCTCCCTTCCCCTCGCTTTGTTTCCTCTGTGAGAACTGACAGGCAGAGCAGGGGTGCCCCCCACATCTCCTTTTGTCTGTGTCTTCAAAATTGTATTAAAAAAAATCATTGTTGTTTCCAACAGAACTAATCATTCTCTTGACATTCTACTTCTTTCCTCCATTAGTTTCTTCTTTTGAAGGAAAAAATAGTATCTTTCCTCCTCTCTCCAAAAAGGAAAATCAGGGATCTTTCGTACATTTTGTGTACATTTTTAGACTTCCACCTGCTGTGGAATTTAGAGTGCCAATATAGATTGACCTACAAACCTGAAGGGATGTTCATCCAATGTCTGGGCTACATAAAGATGAAGACATAATCCCCCCCACCCCCTCCGCTGACACTTTCTGAGGAATTTCTACTCTGATCTTATCTGGCCCTTAATGCACACTGAGCTTCCATGGTCAAAAACCTCTATGACAGAGCTTATTCAAATGCTACTCACATACCAAGAGGCAACATGGGCCACAGAGCTGGAGGTGGAAGGGCATGAACGTGGACTCCAGTACCAGCACTGAATCTGTATTTGCACCCAGACAGGGACCTCTCCTCTCTGGGACTCAGTTTGGGTAAGCTTGGCAGGTACCCAGAATATCCATTCTACTTCTTTCCACAAAATGCCTTGAATGAGGTACCTATGGGAGGGATAGGTGGTTTCTGCAGCTTTTTCACACGGTATACCTATTAATCCTCTCCCAGGAGCCATTCAGAGATGACCCGAGGAAGCAGAACCTATGAAGGAAGAGAACTTGGTGGAGATGAAATACATCCATTCAGAGGAAGCCTTGCTGATGGGGAGTCAGAACATCGCTTCCCTAATGGCTAGGGGGCATGGTTAGAGCAACACCAGGAGCTACTAAACCTCCCTTTCTCTCCTGTAGCAGGAAACAAGAGTTTTATTGACTGAGTAACATCTGGAAAAAAAAAATTTAAAAAGGACAGAAACTTCAATGGTTGCTAGGCAGCCTGAAGAGCGCAATAAATATATTCTGGCCTGTGGCCAATCTTTCTTAATATTGCTTTTCATCCTAAGGCTCCATAGGATGCCAGGCCGTTGTTATTAGCAATGGTAGACTATGGACTTTGGGAAATGATTGACAAGGAGCAGATTTTTAAATCTTATTTCAAGATGCTTCCCTCATGAAACCACATAAAAGCTCCCGACTAGTGCTGAACACACACATCCAAATGTGAGATCCTCACACCAGGCTTAGGGATGTATTTACTTCATGATTACCACACCCTGGAAGACAGAATGCAAACCCCCACTACAGATGATGCTACAGAGGATGTCTGTAAGTGGTCTGTAAAGGTGTAGCCAAGGCTAGATGTCTACTTCTCTGATAACCTTGTTGAGTGCTGGGCCTCTGCAAGTCAGAGCCCTCCCCGTTTTGATAATCAAATTGTGTTCCATGAAGGAAACCATCAACAAGAGTGAGGGACAGCACGCCTGAATCCAGGGAGAAAGTATTTGTAAACGCTGTGTCTCACAGGGGGTGATATTTAAACTATATCGGAACCCAATCAGCTAAATTACAAGACACCAATTAAGCCAACTTATGATGTGGAGGGGTCTGAAGAGCCATTTATTCAAAGAAGACAATAGAGATACTGAATAGATGTATGAGAAGGGGCTCCTCATTGTCAAAAAGCAGCAAAACTCAGTTAAGACCACAAGAATGTATTACTGTGTGCTCGGTTGTTTTGATAATTATTATAAAAAATCAAGAAGACATAAATAGTAAAGGCAAGGGAGAAGGAAGAAAGAACAGCAGTTGCTCCATTGTGCTATAGAATCCTGAGTCATGGCAAGGTGTTCTCTGTGGAGAGAGCATAACAACCGGAAGCCGTGAGTGCTCTTCCTGCTGCCGTTTCGTTCTCCTCATCACCCTTTGCCTGACTTTTATTATTCAGCTGGTTCCGCTGGCTAGTGTAAGCACCAAGGTTCAATAACTGGAAAATTGCTCCCTGAGAAATTGCAGGCAAGGTCCAAGCTTCATGTCTGACATATTCAGAATCAATACTTTCAAAACTGGCTTCCTGACTAGAAGTTTCTAGGTCTACCTAAGACCCCAGCTAAGTGCAGTCACTCAGCAGTGAGCAGTTTTCCATCCTAGGTGCAGGCAGGTAGGTGCAGCTCGGGAGGTACGAGAAGATAGGTAGGTAGGGAGGTTAGGCAGGTAGGTAGATAGGTACAGGTACGTAGGTGTAGATAGGTAAATACCTAGGTGCAGTTAGGTGGGTATGAGCAGGTAGTAGGAAGGTAGGCAGGTAGATACAGTTCGACAGGTATGAGCACATTGGCAGATGCAGATAGGTAGGAAAAGGTAGGTATGAGCAGGTAAGTTAAGTAGGTGCAGATAGGTAGGTAGGCTCAGTTAGGTTGTCTGGATATTGTTAGCCACCTCTTGGAAGAGGACTGGACTCCTACAGTGATATTGCTGCTTTCCACTGATGTATCACTCAGTGTACCATTCCTACATTTCTAATTTGTGGGAGAAGAAAGCAAATGCTAGTTCCTTTCAATTCAGAGTGAGCCTGCTTAGAGGATCAGCGACAGACAAGGGACCAGGATTTTCCCACATTCCCTCCATAGCTTGAACAAAAAAGGACACCACTCTTTTCAGGTACCCACAGATCAGTTCTGAAAACAAAGCTGGTTAACAATGAGAAAATTATTAAATACAGCCCTCAATGTAAAAATTGGAGGGAAAAACCTCTACTTTTCCATAAGATATAATAAACCTACAGATTCCAGGCAGTATTATTTTTCGGAAGTCAATGTAATCTGCAAGTGAGAAAAGATAGCTATGTTAATTTTTTTTTTTTTTTGGTCAGTCATGGGGCTTGAACTCAGGACCCTGGGCGCTGTCCCTGAGCTCTTTTGCTCAAGGCTAGTGCTCTACCATTGTGAGCTACAGAACCACTTCCAGTTTTCTGGTGATTAGTTGAAGATAAGAGTCTCATTGACTTTCCTGCCCAGGCCTGTTTTGAACTATGCTCCTCAGATCTCAGCCTCCTGAGTAGCTAGGATGACAGGTATGAGCCACCAGTGCCCAGTGCTATGTTAATTCTTGAGCCAAAGAAGAACTAAACATCAACACAGCAAATTTCTAGAAGAAAACAATTTGAAATTTGTATTTGTGAGATTCATCAAAACACAATTTAGAGGGAGAGCCACAGCCTTAAATAATTTTGCCAGTTTCTTTACAAAGTTATATTTAAAGTTGTACAAATTTTATATAATTATACATTAAAATTTCTTGTTTAATAATATAGAAACCCACTAGCTATTCTAATAAAAATCAAGAGACAGAAATAAGAGATGAGATTTTCTTTTTATAACTTAGAGATAAAATAAGCATAAGAAAGAAGAGGCAAGCACTATAAGAGCTATCTTTTGAACTATATTGAAACAACTTGATATTTTTGTGAAATAGATACACCCTGAAATAAGTAAAATCTATCATTAACAAACACAAAGCCAAAACATATCCATTTTCCTAAAGAAATATAATGATCATCAACTTTCAATACCATTTCTACTGTTCCTGAGGATAAAAAGGAAAAATTTTACATTATTTTTTAAGAAGTATAATATTAATGACAAAACCTGGAATAATTGTATTTTAGAAGAAAAATATTGCATGCATCATTTAGAAATATCAGTTTATAATTCTAAATAAACTAATACATAATAGCATTAACTAGTTCCTCAAAATAATAATATATCAAGCATGATCTAGTTGTGTTGATTCCAAAATATGAGGATAGTTTCTGTGATATTTTTTCTTAATACTTGAACTAAAGTTAAAAATCATACAATTTTCTCCACTATTTGGAAATAGACTTCTACCAAAAGTTTTTATTCATTCTTGATAGCATTTTATTGGTAACACTCAATAAAATAGATATTTTAAACATACAAATGTATTGCATAGAAGGTTATCTGATAAAATTGAAGAATAAGCTAGGGGCCAGGTGCTGGTGGCTCATACCTGTAATCCTAGCTACTCAGGAGGCTGAGATCTGTTCAAAACCAGCCTGGGCAGGAAAGTATGTGAGACTCTTATCTCCAAAAAACCACCAGAAAACTGGAAGTGGCGCTGTAGCTCAAGTGGTAGAATGCTAGCCGTGAGCTGAAGAGCTGAGGGACATTGCCCAGGCCCAGAGTTCAAGCCCCACGACAGATTAAAAAAAAAAAAAAAAAGAAGAAGTTAGGGATGTAATATTTAGAAGAAAGTAAGAGATTTATTATTAAGTGTAAGTGAGTGGATTTCAAATCTGGCAACTTAAGACAATCAACAATCATTACTATAAACAATATAATAATTTAACTAGAAGTTTATATATATATATATATATATATATATATCATTAATACTCGGGAATTAATCACCTTTAAAAAGTAAAAAAAAAAAATCTTCAGGAAATGTATTGGAATCAATTTAACCAGAAAATAAAAAATATTTGTAAGTAAAACTATACACACAGAAAAACAGAGAGATACAGAAAAACAGAGATACAGAGAGAGATGGAAAGAGATAACAAATGTAGAGAGGAAGGAAGAGAAGGAGGAAGTAATTGGGGGGAAGGAGGGATGGAGAGAAGAAGGGAGTGAGAAGAGAGGCAGAGATACACACATACACACACACACACACACACACAGACGCCCCACATTCTTAGAAGCTGATAACGTAATATATTCCTTGGTAGAAGGGAAAAAAGCATCCATTTCACAGTGAGATTCTGTATTACGTAATGCATACATTCTAATTGTGATTTAAAAGAACAACAACAACAAAATCATTCTTTTCTCCCTGCTGTAATTTCTCCCTGCCCTCAAGCAAATGAGTTCTCTCTATTGATGAACAGGAGGCAGCAGCTGGCCTCTGAGCAGGAGCGTGGATCTCCCCAGGCCCGTTAGCCCCTCAGCCACACGGGGAGTTCCAGTCCAGACCCAAGTGCTGGAAACAGACTCGACGCTGGCGCTTAGGGAATAAGAGACTTGGCTCCCAGTTCTTGTCCTTGCTGTCTCCCTGTTGTCTTTGTGTCTGTCCCTGCTGTCTCAGTTTCCCCAGGCCCAGTGATTTCTAATTCACGACATACCCAAGTCCTCTGTCCTACATGATGCCCTCGGCCCCATCTATTAGTCTCCATGTGCATCTTCTTAGGGCTTAGATTTTGGCAATGTCTCCTTCTCTGCTCTTCCCGAAGACTCTGCAGTCCATTCTGAGGGCAACAGAATATCTTTGTTAAATATAAATTGGACTGCACGTATAACTTTCTGATGGTTCTTACTGCTTTAGAACAAGAGCTAAACATGTTTTCTTTCCCCACCTGGGTCTTTCCTCTAACAAAATTATATAAATATATTTCACATTTTATAATCTTTATATTTTATATAGTCTACATATTTTTATACAGTCTATATTTTATCATCTTTATCATCTTTAGGAGGGGTGTCAATTCAACACGTCTGTCTGTGAGCCAAATGCATCTTGACCAATGGCAACCCTTTCGTCATCCTCCCCTGCCTTCCCCCGCCCTCGCACCCCCCCAATTTACCTGCTTCCATTTTCACATATGTATGCTCCATACTCTTTGCCTACCCTTCTCTTCATTCATCTGCCCCTGTGTCCCCAGACCTCACTCCAGCTTGTGACGCCACACTTCCAAGCTTCCTGGTAGTCATTTTGTTAAACTTAATCTTGATGTTCAAAAAGTTATACCATTGGAATCCTCCTCCTGCATATATCATACAAAAGCTCACACTTTTCCTCTTAACTCAGGAACAAGATAAGGATGTCCACTCTCTCCACTTCTCTTCTATCTAGTATTAGAATGCATAGCTACAGCAATAAGACAAGATGCAAACATAAAAGGGATCCAAATAGGGAAAGATGAAGTAAAACTCTCCCTCTTTGCAGATGACATGATCTTGTATTTAAAGAATCTCATGGACTCCACTCCCAAATTACTCAAGCTGATTCAAAACTTTGGCAAAGTAGCAGGCTATAAAATTAACCCTCAAAAATCAATGGCTTTTCTGTATGCCAACAATGAGAAAAGTTTGGCTGAAATCAGGAAAGTAACTCCATTTGTAATAGCCCCACAAAAAATAAAATACCTAGGAATTAACTTAACGAAAGAAATGAAGGACCCCTATGATGAAAAGTTTAAAAACCTGAAAAAGGAAATCAAAACAGAACTTAGAAAATGGAAAAAAATCTCCCATGCTCCTGGATTGGAAGGATCAACATCATGAAAATTGCAATACTTCCCAAGGCTATCTACAAGTTCAATGCAATACCTATCAATATTCCAACCTTATTCTTCAAGGAAATAGAAGAGGCAATCTAAAAATTCATATGGAACAATAAAAGACCCCCGAATACCAAAAACGATCCTTAACAGAAAGAACAGTGCTGGAGGAATATCAATACCAAATTTCAAACTATACTACAAAGACATAGTAATCAAAACAGCTTGGTACTGGCACGAGGACAGACCTCAGGACCAATGGAATAGAATTGAAAACTCAGAAATGAAGCTACAGACCTATAGCCATCTAATCTTCGATAAGAGAGCTAAAAAAAAGATAGAATGGAAGAAAGACAGCCTCTTCAGTATATGGTGCCGGCAAAATTGGTTAACTACTTGTAGAAAACTAAAGCTAGATCCTTATATATCACCCTGCATCAGAATCAACTCCAAATGGATCAAAGACCTCAGAGTCAAAGCAGACACTCTGAAAACATTACAGGATGGAATAGGAGAAACCCTAGGTCTCCTTGGCACAAGCCGAAATTTTCTTAATAGAGACTCAGAAACACAACAAATCAAAGAAAGGTTGGACAAATGGGATTGCATGAAATTGCAGGAGCTTCTGCATGGCAAAGGACATAGCCAGCAAGATCAATAGAAAGCCCACGGATTGGGAGAAGATCTTCACTAGCCATACAACAGACAAGGGTCTCATATCTAAAATATACCTGGAACTCAAAAAATTAATTCCCCCAACAATAAATCCTTAAAGAAACAACTGCCCAATAAATAAGTGGGTGAAAGACTTAAAGAGAAACTTCTCTGAAGAGGAAAGAAGGATGGCCAATAGACACATGAAGAAATGCTCAACATCCCTAGCTATAAAAGAAATGCAAATCAAAACAACATTGAGATATCACCTCACTCCAGTTAGAATGGCTATAATCAAGAACTCTAATAATGCTGGAGGGGATGTGGACAGAAGGGAACCTTACTGCATTGTTGGTGGGAATGTAAACTTGTTCAGCCACTTTGGAAAGCAGTATGGAGGTTCCTCAATAGACTCCACATAGAGCTCCCCTATGACCCAGCAATCCCACTTTTAGGCATTTACTCCAATGATCACAAACAAGACCACACTAAAGCTACCAGCACAACTATGTTTATTGCAGCATTATTTACCATAGCTAAGATATGGAACCAACCCAGATGCCCCTCAGTAGATGAATGGATCAAGAAAATGTGGTATATATACACAATGGAATTCTATGCCTCCATCAGAAAGAATGACTTTGCCCCAGCCGGGTGCCAGTGGCTCATGCCTGTAATCCTAGCTACACAGGAGGCTGAGATCTGATGATCTAGGTTCAAAGCCAGCCCAGGCAGGAAAGTCCGTGTGACTCTTATCTCCAATAAACCACTAGAAAACCGCAAGTGGCACTGTGGCTCAAGCGGTAGAAAGCTTGCCTTGAGCTGAAGAGCACAAGGATAGCACCCAAGCCCAGAGTTCAAGCCCCACAACCGACCAAAAAAAAAAAAAAAATAGAATGACATTGCCCCATTTGTTAGGAAACAGAAAAACTTGGAAAAAATCATATTAAGTGAAGTAAGCCAGGCCCAAAGAAACATAGGTCCCATGTTTTCCCTTATTTGCAATAACTAGTATATGTCTGAGGCAAGCAGAAAAGGTCAGATAAGGTGATGTTAGGGAAATGAACCCTAAGATATGTATTCAAATGTTTTTTTTTTCTTTCATGCGATTGTCTCTAACACATTTATAAGATTATTTCTTTGTTGCATTGTATGTCCCTCCCCCACAGTATAACCCCTGCTCTCACTGTATTTGATGTTAGTATTATTTGTGGAGGGGAAGGGAAAAAACCAATTGTTTAAATAGGGATTTAGGTGGATCCATTGCAACAATGAGATGTACAAGTTGTTATGTTGAAAGACGAACTTGACAACTTTGGCCGGAGGGGGGTGGTGGAGGGGATGAGGAAGGGGGAAGCAGGAGGGGGGGGAGGGGGGAAGGGGAGATTGGAAGGGATAGGAAGGGGAAACAAAGGAGGAGGCAACAATGCTTGATAAGAAATGTACTCATTACCTTGCCCATTTAATTGTAACCCCTCTTTATGGTATTTTCACAATTTAAAAAAAAAAGCTCACACTTTTTTTTTTTGCCTGTCCTGGGGCTTGAACTCAGGGCCTGGGTGGGTGCTGACCTCTTTGTGCTCAAGGCTAGTGCTCTACCTCTTGAGCCACAGCACCATTTGTGGCTTTTTCTGAGTGGTTTATTGGAGATAAGAGTCTCATGGACTTTCCTGCCTGGGCTGGCTTCAAACCTTGATCCTCAAATCTCAGCCTCCTGAGTAGCTAGGATGACAGGCATAAGCCACCGGTGCCCTCCAGCTCACACTTCTAATACCACATGGACATCTGCTTCTTGAACAGGCTAGAGCAAATGTGGGTCCCTTTTGGTGACAATACATCAAATTCAATGAAGTTCTGGGCTAGCATCCCCGGGCACTCCTGACCACAGATCTCACCAGACTCCTGAAACGCACAGTGCTAATAACTACCACAGCATAGGGGAGGCACAACTCAGCTTTCCCTCAACTTGGGGTACCCCCAGGAGCCTTAGCCTCTACGCTCAATGGGACCCTTATGAAACCTTCAGCAATAGTACAACTCTGCTCTGCAGTCATTCTTGATGCTGTAGTTTTGTTAAATACATCACATTCATTTGTCACTACATTTCTAACTGCACTGTAGCTGAGTTCCTAATCAGATTTTGACACTGATTCTGAGCCCTTTACAGTAAAGGAATGCAGTCTCCATGCCTGAATGCTAATAACCTACTTTATTGACTTACTCATTGGAGATGATCATTGGAGATGATTAGTGTGGCAGGAAGGGAAGGAATGAAGGAGGAAAGAGGAAAGAAGATGGAAGAAAAGGAAGGAAAGAATAAGAATTGAAAACTAGAAACAGAGTTTAATCTCTCTAATAATCCTTTTCTCCACTTTAAGAAAATGTTCTGGGCTGGGAAGGTGGCTCAGTGGTAGAGCGCTTGCCTTGCATGCATGAGGCCCTGGGTTTGATTCCTCAGCACCACATAAGCAAAAAGAAAAAAGCCAGAAATGGTGCTGTGGCTCAAGTGGTAGAGCACTAGCCTTGAGCTGAAGAGCTGAGGCACAGTGCACAGGCCCAGAGTTCAGGCCCCAAGACTGGACCCCAAAAAAACACAAAAATAAAAAAAAGAAAATATTCTGTCTATAGATAGATAAAGATAGATAGATAAAGGAGCCTTGATATTATAAACATAATTCATACCTCAAAATTATTATTGAGTTACAAGTGACCTTGAAGGATTCATTGTAGTGAAAATTGGGGACTTGCAATCTCTCAACCCAACATCCAGATGTAGGCACCAGTGCACACACCTTTAATCCTAGCTACTCAGGAGGCAGAGTTCAGAACCAGCCTGGGCATGAAAGTATGTTGATACTCTTATCTCAGATTACCCACCCAAAAAGTCAGAAGTGGGTCTATAGCTCAAATGATGGAGCCTTGAGCAAAAAAGCTAAGGGATAGTGCCTAGGCCTTGGGGGTACCCCAAGTTGAGGGAAAGCTGAGTTGTGCCTCCCCTATGCGGTGGTAGTTATTAGTACTGCCTTGAGTTCAAGCCCTTCAGTTCACACACACACATACACACACACACACATACACGCACACACACACATACATATATACAAAACCCTAAGTCCAGCTGGATGCTGGTGGCTCATGCCTATAATCCTAGCTATTCAGGAGGCTGAGATCTGAGGACAGCAGTTCAAAGCCAGCTTGGGCAGGAAAGTACGTGAGACTCTTATCTCTAATTAACTACCAGAAAACCAGAAGTGGCAATGTGGCTCCAGTGGTAGAGTGCTAGCCTTGAGCTGTAGAGCTGAGGGACAGTGCCCATGCCCAGAGTTCAAGCCCCAGGACCGACAAAAAAACCCAACCAACCAACCAAACAAACAAAAAAACTATGTGCAAACCCAACGTACCAAGCATACATTCTGCTCCTTAGCCATGTTGGATATTTTTCCTATTCTTCGTGTCCCAACAGGATGCTATATGCCAGTGAAGGACAATTATCTGGTATGTGGCAGGATCTGAAATAAAAGCTGTTATTTTTCAGAGGGCACATGCCTAGACTCAATATTTCAGTCTAGTCTTAAATGGACAAAGAGAAGTAGCAATCCCACTGCTAAAGAGTATGTATCAGTTGAAAGATCAGATTAAAGTTCTTTATATGCTTGTATGTAAATAGAACAGTGAAACCTGTGGAAATTGTCTTTGAAGGGAGGACAGTGACGAGAGAGTGACGGATGAGTTTGATGGGGTGCTTTGTGTGCATGTATGACAGTGTCACAATAGGCCTCCCTTGTACAACTAATAGATACTAATATTTTTTAAAGAATACACATTTGTGTTTTGACAGCTGCAGTATGTTAATTGTTAAGCCAAAATTGTCTTCGTAAGGATTTCAAATATAAGACGTGTGTGTATGTGTGTGTGTGTGTGTGTGTGTGTGTGTGTGTGTGTGTGTGTGTGTGTGTGCTAGTGTTAATCTTAGTCTAAAATGATTTGCCAAGTTCTTTTTTTTTTTTTTTTTACTGGGGGACAAACTTGTAATTTCACACTTCCTTGCTACTTTCTGACAGCTTTCACTGTATGTATGGGAATCCCAGGTTTGTCATGGAGGGAAAGGTGAGACATTCTACAGATCATAATATTCTCAGTGTGCAGAGATTTGTCACAGTGTAAGATCCTGGCTCCAACTTTCCATCTCAGCCACTCTACATCCTGTCTCTGCACCCCACGTTTGGCCAGCGCTCACATGGGCCATGCATGTCATTACTGAGCTCCTTCCTGCTTGCCAAGACTCCCTCCACACCCCGTCTGCCTTGTCCCACCTCCTTACCCTTTGCGCATGCTCTTCTTCCTGGGTGCTTTCTCCACCCACCTTGATGAATTCACCCTTGGTGCTCTAGGACAGGTGACTTCCTCATCTTCTTCCATAAGTCCATTTCACATACATCTGCCCAATGTCCACCACAGGGAGAGAGGTTGCAAAAGCAGGGGACAATGGAGAAGACGGTGCTATGTCCTCCTCCAGAACAAATGGTCTGTGGCTAGGCAAGAAAAAGGGCCACCGCTGATAAGGCTGTGAAGCGTGTGCATACAGGTGTACAGATCTCCCAGGAGAGCAGAGGCTCAGGCACAGCCAAGGGCATGGTAGATTTGCCTAATGAAGGACAGAGAGGGCAGGCTGAGGCCTCAGAGGGGAGGAAGAACACTGTGCTGGATAAAAGGATGCACACAGCAGGTGGGAATGGGGAGGGGGTCCAGATAAGGAATGGCCCTGAGCCCAGACCTCCGGTGGGAACGGCACTAAGCCAGGCTTCGAGGCCCGATTGGTCCAGATGGTGTAATAAGAGGATGGAGGATGAAGGACGGAGAATGGAGAAACTTGCCAGAAAGTGGGAGAACTCTGCGACCCTTTCTCCTTTCCTGACTAAGAACCGATTGAGGTATAAGGACTACAAACATTAAGTCCCATTCTTTCCTAGGCCTAAAAGCTCCATTGTGGGTGATGTCTTGGCTCTGCTTGGACTTTCCCAGGGCCGGGAATCTTTCTACTTCACAAAAATGCCTGTTGTGAATCAACTTTAATTTCTGGACATCCATTACTTATATGGATGCCAAAAATATATAACATCCCCAATCTCAAGAATCATACACACTGAGATTTTTAGTGCATTCTTCAGGCAAGAATCTGTCAAATAGTTGAAGCTCACCATCCAGATTCCTCCTGCTTCTGCCTTTTTATTTTTTAGTGTTTAGTTTACACACGCGCATTTTCTATGGTTATTACTTTCTGGCTCGGGTTTCAGACACTCTCATTCTCCATCACCCTCCCGGGCACACAAAGCAATACGGATCTCCCTGATGATCTGCCCCTCCTTTCTAGGTCCTGCCTGACACCATCACCTCCCTTATTCTGTTACTCGATTCTTACTGGCTGATGATAAAGCCATTTTGTTTTGTTTTTAAACCCATGCCATCTTATCAAAATAGACTGGGAATGCTGTACACGATTTTCAGCCAGCTCCAAAGAATAGAAATATTCTGCATGCAGAGCTCTGAGGTCAAGATTTTTTCATCCTCGAAGTCAGACATTTCCTCTATATCCAAGTGTGACTAGCCAGTGTCCAGGGGACCCAGTGACACTTCTATTGCTATGGATGATGCTATATGATCATAACATTGTAATGTTCAAATGACAAATCCATTAAGGGTCATATCCACTGGGTACATCTGCCACTAAGAGCAGCAAGATCCAATGAAAAAGGAAGGACAGTGTCACGTCTGAGGTTTGCCTTTGCGTTCATTAACTGTAACCTTAGCAAACAACCCTGATGTCTACAACTATCTATCTGTTTATTATTATCCCCTTCAGGGATTTTTCTTTAACAAAGGAAGTTTTGGAATGAGTTGACTTAAAATAGGCTGTCTGGCATATGCAAAATTCACTTTAGAAAACTCAAACTGTTACGTCTTCCAGGAAGCTGAAACCAGGTTTGAAATTTCTCAAAACAAACTGACATGCGATTAAAATTCACTTAGAATACTTTCTTATGGAAAGTCTTAGGGCCAGGCCCAAGGAACAGCTGAGAATCATCTACTGGAGATGCAGAAGACAAGGACACCACCAACCTACCCAGAGTGTCACAGCAAAGGTCCACTGCACAGACTGCACACTGAACCCTAATTAACTCATGATATAGGCTACAATTTTATAAAGCTTCCTAAGAAGTCCTGCAATCTCAGGTGCAATCCAGAGTCTTGCAGTGGTAGATTTATTTATTTATTTATTTATTTTTGGGTCCGGTCGTGGGGCCTGAACTCTGGGCCTGGGTGCTGTCCCTCAGCAATTCAGCTTAAGGCTAGCGCTCTACCACTTGAGCCACAGCACCACTTCTGGCTTTTTTCTTTTTTGCTTATGGGGTGCTGAGGAATCGAACCCAGGGCCTCATGCATGCAAGGCAAGCGCTCTACCACTGAGCTACCTTCCCAGCCCTGCAGTGGTAGATTTATGACAAAAGGTTGTGGCAGTTTGGGGCCATGTCATGGAGACACTAGCTTTTTTTGTGATGCAGGTATAACTACATTTCAGCTAACTTGCTCTGCTAGAGAGATTGGATGTGAAAATATTACATAGGTAGACCAATAGACAGAAAAACAGAAGGATAGATGGATAGGATTGGCTAGAGGCCAGATGAGTAGCTAGATGGTTAAAGGATGGATGGAGGATGGATGGACAAAGGAATAAAGAAGTTTCTGGAAGAAATAGGTGTAACATGAAGGCATTCCTGACATGGAGATCTACCATTCGGATCTCCACCAACCTCAGCCTCTATCCTTGCTCACAACCAAGGTGCCTCAGATTCAGGGTTGACTAGGAAATTGGCCTTGTCCCTTCATAGAGAAGAAAACAGGAAAGAAGCAATGATGTGCTGAACACGAGGATTTGTGCAGGATTTAGTCTCACACAGCCCAACTCTTCTTTACACTGCTTTTGAAAATCCTAGCATCCCCTTTGCCTGATTTACCATGCAGAGTGAGAACTCAGTCAGTCAACCTTTGTAGGAGAAACACTCACTTTGTCCTAGCTCTAGCCCTCCCTCTTGCTTGGATTCTAATAGATTTCTGGGTCTCTTCTCTACAACTGGGGCATTGCAAGCTGGCAGCTCAGGCTCCAGCATCCTATCTTGTCCTTTTAAACTTCTTCCCCTATCCAGACCCCTGGTTAAGATGTCCTGCTATTGCTCTTGAACTTGTAGCTCTAGACAAACGGCACACCTGGCAATGTTCTTTCTTTCCTGTCTTTGCTCATGGATAGAAGATGTCCCTTAGAAGGACCAAGGGCAACTGCAGGCCAACTTTCTCAGCAGAAACTATAAAAATCCATTTATATCCCCCAAGTGAAATAGCACTTGGTCTCGACAACTAGGGTTAGTTTGGCAGATGACTGCATTTCTGAAATGAATGGCACAGGTTATAATGAGTAAATGAAGAGAGGGGAAAAAAGAAATATTAGCCATGATTCATACCACAAATTGATGGTAGGACAAGTTGTTCTTGAGCATCTTGATTAGATTTTAATCTTGTTTTAGCAGCAGTAGCTCAAGGTAATGTTTGCTTAGTGCAAGAACATCATGTGGATTGACACATAGGTAATTATGCTATTTATCATACAAAACCCTCTCCAGTGGGGAAAGTGTGATAATTCTCTGGTGCTTGAGAAGACTGGGGACAAAATAATCACACTGGCAAGAGAAGAGAGCAGGAAGTCCTTTCCTAATGGTGTTGGTGTGAAGGCTCCAACATGTATTCTTGCAGAAGGAACCCTGGCTGGCTTCTCTGGGTGTTCACACACAGCCAACCCTCCTGCTGCCTCTCCAGCTGTCTGTGCTTCAGACGGTCTGGGTTAATAAAGCGTTCCCTTTCCTGCTCTTTTATATCGTATAAGCCCCTGTGGCTTCATGGCCCTCTCTCTTCTATTCCAGCCTCAGAGCTGTCTCCAGAAAAGCTGCTTACCTTGCTTTGCTTTGCTTTGCTTATGCACACTCTCTCAAATATTTCCTCATATAAAAAATACTCTTAGTGTCTCTCCTCCTCCTTTAGGCATTATAGTTCATTTCTGCAGCGTGCAGTGCACAATTTCTTTTCTATGACACAGATTAAATCACAGTGGCTACTTGCTGAAACATGTTCCCTGGCTTCCTCTTACAATGGAATAAAGTCTCCCTATCAGCCTCAGGTCACAATGTTCCATCCTCAGCCTCTATGTGCCTTTCTAATGCTCCCTTGCAAGTTCACTGTTCAGGAGCCCTAAATTCTGTGCATCTAACCCGCTTCATACTGCTATGGTACATAAGCAAAGGCATGAAAGGGTTGAGGTCCTGCAAAGATAGCTGTATTGTAAGAAATATGGAGGAGTAGATGTCACACCTTGTGGAGGAGGAGCTATTGTGGAAAAACTGGAGGGCATGAACTTGGTGCTTCTGAATCGTGTGTGTGTGTGTGTGTGTGTGTGTGAGAGAGAGAGAGAGAGAGAGAGAGAGAGAGAGAGAGAGAGAGAGAGAGAGAGAGAGAGAGATGGTAGACTGTGAGATAATAGGTGACAGTGGGTAGATATAGATGATAGGTGAAAGATAGATATGTATAGATAAGTGTGAGCTGGTAGCAGCAGCAGGCGCTCCACAGCATCCTCTGATCCGGAAGCGCACCGCCCTCAGCTTCATTCACCATCAACAAGGGCAAGGGATGACAGTGTTGCTTGTAGCTGCTGCCAATGCTGCCAGGCAAAAGGGGTGAGAGTCTTCAGCAGCAATGTGCTGCCCTAGGAGAAAGCTCCCCCTTGCCCAGCGTGTATTCCTGGCTGAGTGCTGAGGTCCTGGGCATCTCTGGGCCTCAGTATTGTGCATGAGTAACAAGCCCACCTACCACGGAGCCTGGCTGTGCCGGTGATGTCTGCTTACACGCTGAAGCCACAGCTCTGGAACTTCTTACCTTTCCTTGTCCTCTGAAGAATACCAGCTTTCCCTCTTTTTGTTTTGAACTGGAAGAATCGGGTCCACTGATCCCCAAATAAACTCTTTCCTCTGCTGTAACTTCTCTTGCCCCAGGGGCCCTTCCAGGACACATGTAGGCACAGAATTGAGTTCCCATTTTGTTTATATCGAGGCCTCTCCTAGTCTGCTGTGAGACTACAACAACAGGATACCGAGGCTGGATCATTTACAGAGAAGATGCACTGACTTCTCACGGTTTTGGAGCTGGCAAGTTCCATCACAGGCCCTGGGAGGCTCACTCTCTCCTCTCAAGATGATGCCTGACATCCTACACCCTCCAAAGGGCGGGGGCTGTTTCCTCACATAGCAGAAGGTACAAGGGGGGAAAGGTAAAATTTCTCTATTAAGAAAAGTTATGGAAGCTAGGTGCAGGTGGCTCACACCTGTAATCCAAGCTACCCAGGATGCTGAGATCTGAGGATCGTGGTTCAAAGCCAGCCCAGACAGGAAACTCTGTGAGACTCTTATCTCCAATGAACCACCAGAAAACTAGAAGTGGCGCTGTGGCTCAAGTGGTAGAGTGCTTGTCTTGAGCTGAAGAGCTGAGGGACAGCGCCCAGGCCCAGAGTTCAAGCCCCACAGCCAACAGAGGAAGGGTGGGGCACGGAGCCTGCAGACTCATCCACCTCCCAAAGGCCACATCCCTCAGGAATGTTTCACAGGGGAATACTTCAGCAGGACAGACGCAGCCAAGCCAGTGCAGAGACCTGCCCTCTCCTGCCATGGTCTCTCTTGTAACTCCAGCACCTCATGCAGAAGGGATCTCCTTCCAAGGCATGCAGCTTGGGGACGAAGCTACTGGGCCTCGGAAGGTCCGTGCACCCCTCCTTTGGCCATGCCCCTCACAGGCGAGGAGCACCCATGCTGAGACACACACACACACCAGGAGGGCTGCCTGCTCTCCAGAGCCAGATAGATGCATGGCCAATCCCAGCTAGCCCGCCTGGGCTTCCTCTTCCGCAAATCCCACCTGGACCCTGCTAGCAACAGTAGAAAGGATGAGACATGCGGCTGTCATTACACATCCATGCTGTCCTGGTCCAGTGTAGACCATGCTGGGCTGCAGAGTCCTACAGCATAGAGCTCCCCACAGAGCTGAACTCACAGCCCAGTCCATCGAAGCCACCGGGGGCTGCTTCTTCATCTCTCCTCCCTGGGATGGTGACATCCATTAGCGAAGGAACAAAGGTTCGTGGTTCTCTTGGGTCCCACTCAACACTGAGTGGGCTAAAGGTGTTCATCTAGCAAGGTTGAATGGTCTCACCGGGAGAAGAAAGGAGTGAATCCAACCAGGAATTTATTCTTGTTTTAATCAGTCTTATAACCAGCCTATGATGGCCACTGGAAGACAGTGCTGGTAGTGACATACATCCCGACCCCTCCCCCAGGTGAGGGGATGGATGTCTGTGCATAGCAGAAACTTCTGGACCTGGATCCTGGATGCCTGGACGCCACTGGAGCGACTTCACTCTGCCTTTTCTTCGTCCCAGACAAGTCTTCTCACTGTCTCAGTCCATGTCTTGTACAAGTTCACCATGACAGCGACAGGGACTTAATGAGATGAATTGTGAAGGGTTCTAGCAGAGCGGTAGGCTCATGGAGGCTTTCCAAGGACAGTTGTCAGTGGAGAGACAGCCACGGGGGTTATTAGTACCAGACCTGGGAGTAGTCTCCAACATGAGCTTTCAGGAATAGCGTCCCGCAGGCTGGAGGGAGGAAAGGTGTAAGAGGAGTGTAATATTTGTCTAACTCCCTTACTTTTCAACCAGGGAATCTGGTCCACTACCAAGAACACTTGTCTGCTGCCTGGTGCTATCGCAGAGCCCAACCAGCCCAGCCTGGTGGGCAATCTAGTTTTTCTGCCAACAGTGGCAAGTCAACCCCAACAACGTTCAAGATTCAAGGGCAAAATAGAATCTCAGGAATATTTGAATGAAACATTTAAAATATATTTTATTTTTATTTTAAAGATGACATACAGAGGAGCTACAGTTTCCTAAGGCAGGTAACAAGTACCTTTCTTTTGGGACAGTGTCACCCTTCCTTCACTCTTTCCCAGTTTTTACCTCCTGCCCCCACCCACAGTAATGCAAGACTTTATTTATTTCTTTTTGCCGGTCTTTGCCAGTTGTGGGGCCTGAACTCTGGGCCTGGGCACTGTCCCTCAGCTCTTCAGCTCAAGGTGAGTGCTCTGCCACTTGAGCCACAGTGCCACTTCTGGCTTTTTCTGATTATGTGGTACTGAGGAATTGAACCCAGGGCTTCATGTATGTGAGGCAAGCACTCTACCACTGAGCCACCTTCCCAGCTCCTAATTTAAGATTTTTAAAACTCAGAATCGATGCCCAAAAAAAAATCCTGGGAGAATAAAATAGCACATTTTAAAATAAAGACAGAATCTGTGTTTCCACTTGCATTTGCCCTCTGCCTCGAGCACCAGTGAAGCTTAGAACAGCATTATTGATCCTGTCATGCCTCAAAATGGTGCCTCTTCTATTAGCTCTGGTCAACCTCACTAACACCTTTGGGGGTCCTGATCACCTCTCTGCTTAGAGGTAGCGAAGTCAGGTGACTTCCCCGGGTGGTAATTGGCTGCAGTCCAGTTGTCTGTTGCTTTCCACAAACAGGTGTTCTTCGAATGACGCTTGACTGAGAACACTCTTGGCTCATGATGGATACAGATGCACGTTTTTTTGCTGGTAGTTATCCTATTTTCATTTTAGCGTATGATAGGGAAATCCACTAACATATTAAATATGAGTTCGCAGATATTACTCAAAAGGAAGCCAAATTAACGAAGGTAAAAAGCAGCAGCACACTGGATGGAGGAGGAACGTGGCTGGGGTGCTTTCCAGATGGAGCAGCCATGCCAGGCCTGCCCTGATGGTCCTGTCCCCATGTCCTCTCTCATCCCATTCCTGGGCTTCAAACCAAGACACAACCAGGCTCTTGCAGTCTTCCTGACTCTGGAGGAAGCAGAGAAACTAAACAAGGGTCCTGAAACAGCATCTCCTGATGGGGGCTCTGAGCCCCTCCCTTCCCCCCCCACCCCCACCGTCCCTGAAGCCTCTTCTGCTCCTCAACCCTCCCTGCAGGGTTCACCTCCTCCAGCGCTGTTCTCATTCTCTATCAAAAATGTTTTTACTGATGCTCAGCTGAAATCCAGGGCCTCCTCATTTTGTGCCTCCATCCTTCTTGGACTGTCTCCGGTATGTTTTTCCTCACAGGCCATGGGCTAAGTTCAGTGCATGGGCTGTGACATGCCCTGCATGCTTCCTTGGGGCTGGTCATGCAGTGTGCCCCGATTCCTCCAAGCCTCCCCCCTCCCGAAGGAGGTACTTTGTCTTCTGCAGGACTTCTGAAGGCTCTAAACAGATCCATTTCTGCAGGTTGCTATCAAAAGCAGGAAAATCTCACCCCATGAAATCATAACCGGAAATACCAAGCCGTCCTTCATGAGGCATCACACAGAAAGAAAGTGCTGAAGGTCTGCTGAATACGGGACAGTGCAGAGGTGCCAAACACTGGCCAGGCTCAGCCTCCTCCCAGCACAAAGTGGGGTCACGGAGAGGAAGGCACTGGACACCAAAGGACCCCCCCCCCGTGTGTCAGGGCTTGACCACCTGCTTCTGTGAGACATACCCCCCTCCCAGCCACTTCACCTCTCTTCTGCGTAAATGAGGCTCATAATAACATCCTCTTGCAAGTGCCTTGGGAGCGTGTGAGGATCCAGGTACACAGTGGCAAATGATTGTTAAGGATTTTCTATGACATTGGTAGGTCTCATCGGTCATAGCACTGATCAGATTAAGCGAAGGTGTGTTTCCTGTGTGTCTGTGCTCCCGTGCACTACCCAGGCACCCTTTGCTTTGAAATTAATCATGCACCAATCTGAGAGCTCCTTGAGAATGGACCTGCGTCCTATTTCCTTTGGTGACCCAGTACCTGGCGCCATGGTGTGTTTTTCTTTCAGCTTCAGTGACCTCTCTTGCCACTCTGTCCTACCCACTGGGACCTTTGGAGAAGAAGCCCGCTCAGAGGCAGCCAGCTCAGTGCTTCCTGCCAACTCCTCTATTCTTCTCTGACTACAGGGGACATTCCAGAAAGGAACCAAGGTGAGACCAAGCCAGACAACCTCACGAACATCTCCATAGCAACAGCTTGTCTGTCCTGCACAAAGGATCCTGGCTGGTTATGCAGCCAAAGGTCAAGTTGTCCCTGTGAGGCCTCCCTGCCAAGCACGCCTCTCAGAATGGGGCTAGCCATCCACGCCTCCGTCCTCTCTGTCCCAAACCCCGGGGCTGTGAGAGGTAAAGACAATGGTGACATAACTACCACCTTAGGAAGCAGAGTTCTAGAAATGGAAAATTGGCCTGGGATCTATTGGTCTGGCATCACTTTGCTTTTATGCCTGCTTGGGGACCCTTTTTCCCTACATTTTCTCTCTTCCTAAATGAACCTACAGCCAGTTCAGGGTTTTAAATGGCCCCAATAACCCACTGTTATTGGCACGCAAAGTGCGCCATCCCCTGACTCCACAGAAACAGCAAGAAATGGAAACACGATGTTCACAATTGAGAAGAGGGAAGACAGAAACAAAAAGATGGCCTGAAACGGCATCTCCAACTGCATCAGCCCGTAACACAGCATCTCAAAGAGCATCTGCAGTGCCCTTGGCACATTTCTTGAGAACACACATTTATCCAGCTTCTGCATAGAGCTAGAAGAGTCCAGGTACATGTTAGAAAATGCTGGGGAAAGACAAAGAGGTCCCCAGCCCCAGACAGACTCCAGTTTGCAAGTTCAGGAGGTACCTCCTCCACTGGGTGTCTTACAGCCCAGGGAGATGGGAACATTCTGGAAGCTGCCTGTCCAATTTGTGCATTTGACTTTGGACAACTGCCTCAACCCTCCCACACAGTTTCCTGATTATGGCGGGGCCAAGGAGCTGGATGTAACCTCTCACTGATCACTGCTAAGAATAAATGATAACACCACCTAAGGAAATATGCCTTGAGAAAATATGAAAAGCAATGATAGGTTTGAGAGCAAGGGCTTTGCTACTGAAGGACCGAAGTTGACCAGTGAGCTCTGAAAGAATGACAAATAGGATACATCTGTTTGATCTGCTTTGGAGAAAGTTAATCTCCCACAATCCTACAGTCAACTGGTATTAACTCCGTATGGGTGGGGTGAGGGTGGGATGAAGTCCTCACTGTTCTAATGATGTCCTCAGGTTTAGGCTTTGGGATGAAGTCCTCAACTGTTCTAACGATGTCCTCAGGTTTAGGTTGGCGCCATTGGAGTGTCTAAGGCAGACAATGCACCTGGACAGATCTACTAGACCTGGAGGCGAGAGGCACTCAATACTACATGCTTGCTCCAACCTGAGAAGGTCTTGCAAGTCTTGGCTGATGGGTTCCAGGTCTGACAATCAGATGTCTTCTACCTGCTCTCTAAAGGCAAGCAATAAATGTGCCCTGTGCAGAATACTACCTGGTTGCTGGCCAACACCAGTATGGCAGGGTTTCAAGCGTTCTCCTTCTAGTAGCTGGGGTATATTCGCATTATCCAGCAGGCCCTCTATGCACTCAGGTATTTCAACATGTACCTGGGTAGCACTAGATCTCACCCATCACTTACTGGACAGCCTCTGTAAATGTTTGGGCATCTACAATGCAGTTGTGGCAGCAAGCTGTGGTCCACACAATACAAAGAACTCTTCAAACTTCACAATGAAAAACAGATCCACCTATTTCCAAAGATAGGGAGAAAAGTCTCAAGGGACACTCAGCATGAGAGATGAAGGAGTGAAAAATAAACATATGAAAAGATTCTCACTGTTGTGTGCCACTAGGGAATGGTTCACACAAGATGACACCTCCATATATCTGTTAGAATAACCAAGATCAAAAACCTCAACAACACACTGCCTGTGGCATTGTGGAACACCAGGAACTCTCCTGAAAATGCAGAATGGCTCTGGAAGGCATGCCCGTGGCCTCTTATCAAACCACATGCACTTCCCCATGTAATCCAGCAATTTTACTGTTTAATATTTATTCAAACGAGTTGTAAAAGTATATCTACACAAGAGCCTACACACAGATGTCTATAGGAGATTGCTTCATAATTTCCCAAACTTGGGAGCAACCATACTGTCCTTCATTAGGTAAAGCACTCAAAATGAGCTACCTAGTGGTGAAAAGACATGGAGCAATCTTAAATGCATACTGCTGTGAAAGAAGCCAGTCTGAAAAGGCTACCAATGGGAAGAATGGGACTCTGTGTCATTATGGGAGAGGCAAACTATGGAGACACTAAAAGATCAGCAGCTACTAGAGGGGAGGGAAGAGTGAGGGGTGAAGGGCATTGGTGGATGCCTGGTATGACATACACATGTCCAAATCCACATACTATCAAGAGTGAACTATAATGTAAAGTATGGATGCTGGGTGGTCACAAGGAGTGCCCATCACTTGTAACAAATACACACTGTAGCATGGAGGCTGGTATCTGGGAAGGCTGTGGCTACACGGTGTCTAGAATATATGGAGAGTCTGTACCTCATCTGCTGTGAACCTAAAACTACCCTAAAGAGAGACTATTTTAAAATAACAACACAAATGAAATAAAATAGCAAATATTAAAGGGCACTGCACTTGATCAGGCTAAATACTTTTTAACAAAGCTGTGTGTGTGTGTGTGTCTGTGTCTGTGTGTGTGTCTGTGTGTGTGTCTGTGTGTATGCTTATACATACTGGATGTCAAAGAAATTGTGCTTCTTGCTGTGGGTCATGGTAAGGAAGGCTTGAAAGTCACTGGACTAGAGGACTCTGGACTCCAGAGGTCCCTAAGATTATTTCTTTAAACAAAAGCTGTGTGTGTGTGTGTGTATGTGTGTGTGTGTGTGTGTGTGTGTGTGTGTCTGTGTGTGTGTGTGTGTGTCTGTGTGTGTGTGTGTGTCTGTGTCTTGTGTCTTACGAGGTTGCAAAACCAACTGAGATGGGAGATGTTAAAAGGGCCCCCCAAAAGTTCATCTCACTCTGCAAGGATGCTATTTCTTTCCGACCTGACACCCACTCTCTTCAGGATTGGCACCAATTAATAGAACACAAGAAACAGATCTCTATTCTTACTTGAAAAAATCTCATTAACCACTCTGGAAGGTGGTTTGTCCTCAAAACAAAAACAAACAAAAACTAAACGCCTCCATACATCATTTTTATAATAACAATAAAAAAAACCCTAAACATAGAACTACAGTGTGATCCAGCCATGCCATTCTTGGGTATCTGTCCAGAGCATCACAAGTCAGGATATTATAAAGGCACTTGTACACCCATGTTCACTGCCTCCCTAGTCACAATAGCCAAGTTATAGAAACAGCCCAGCTGCCCTACAGTGGATGGAAGGATCAAGAAAATGTGGTACGTATGCACAATGGAATTTACTCATCCACTAAAAAGAATAATATTAGGTCATTTGCAGGGAAATGGATGGACCTAGGAAAAAAGCGAAGTCAGTCAGGCCCAGAGACACAAATGGCAGCCACGTGTTTTCTGTCAAACAGGAAAACTAAAATACAACTATGCACGATAACATAGGCAGGGTTCAATGCCTTTACACATAAAAAGTCGACTAAAGGATAATATACTTTGGGGGAGGAATCCAAAAGCGTAACTCCTCTGAACAACCAATGCACTGCTTATCAAAACAAATAACAGGAAGTGGACCTATGTTTTGGAGGCTTGGCAAAGGTGGGAATGCAGGAGTGGAGAGAGGAAGGATGACCAAATGCAGTCATCGTAGTCAACACCGATCATATAAAACAAGAATTATGGAACTTGAGAATAGGGACAGGAAGGGGAAATGGGGCAAACAATGGGGAGAGGAAGTGGGAGAGAACTCATCCCCCAAAGGGTGACATTGTCCAAAATGCATTGTACTCAGAGCCTGACTTATGAAATCATAACCACTTGTTAATATTTAAAAAAAATCCTATCACATCCATGCTTCTCCACTCACAAAGCCTTCAACCTTCTCTGAAAAGTCTTATACTTCTGGTCCTTAAATAGATGTAGAGCAAAGAAATGGGCTTGCAAAGCAGACTCTGTGTAATCCCAGAAGTATCGATCACTTGGGCCAAATGAATGGTTAGGTGAATCCATCAGTCTAGCAGGCATTGGCCGGCCAGCAGCAGAACAAGGCAGAAAAGTATTTCCAACTGGCCATGGTGATCAACTTCCTTGTGGGTGCATTTTTCACAGCATAAGACCGACTAAAGCTGACCTCCTGCCTCAGGGGACCTTGTCCCCTGTGGTCCCACAGAACCAGGCACACCTGCAGGGCCTCGTCCACTGTGCAGAGCAGAGTGGCTCCCGTGGGAGGCACCACCACCACACCCTAGCACCAGCCTGCACATAAGCATTCGCTCGTGTATTCATTCCCATTCACTGAACTCGTGGATATGGTACTGTGGTTTCCAGAAAGAGAAGGACTCTTTCAGGAGTTTGAGGGGTGCTGGTGAGCACTGAGGATGAGGAGAAATGAATCTTCAAGAGACTGTCAGGAGGAAACTCATGTTTATTGAGCTCCAGTTTATGCTAGCAGTGTGTCACACACACACATAGACACACACACATACACACACATTCCAAAGCAACAGTTACACAGCCAGAACCCCAGAGATGGATTCTCTAGCTCCGGTCAGTTCCCCAGCCAAGGCCCCCCATGATGGATAGACAAGTGAGTGTCCAACAGGAAGAACTTGAGGGGTCTCACCCAGAGGGCAGAAGCAGAGTCACACCCCACACTCGCTCTTCAACTCTGGCCTTCCCAGCTTTGGCCCAGACACAAATTTATATTCCCTCAAAGTTGTTGTCAACTTAACTGTTTGGCTTATGAGAGTCTGAAGCACCAGGGAGCTTGAGGGCACTCCATAAGTACTTTTCATGGATAATACTTCCTCTTCCTGCTTCAGGTCATCCTCCTTGGAAATGGTGACTGTAGGATTCTTTTCCCCTGGGCATGCTCTGGGTGGAGCTGAGAACAAGCTCAGAGAGTAGCTCCAATCTTGAAAGTTTCCTTCCATGGTATGAGGTGAATTCAAGTGTCTGGTTAGGCTGCACAGCACCAAGTTTCCAGAGAATCAGCAGCCTTACTACCCATCACGCTGTCAGAGGAGCTGAGAACCACCTCCTACCCACAATCCAGCTCTCCTGGCCTCAGAGGAGAGTAGAAACTCGCAAGTATTAGCATATGTAATAATAATAATAATAAACAATAATATTAATGATTATCTGACCGGCTGGCAGCATCTGTTGGTTTTAATTATTTTTGAGGTCTCCCAAGAAAATAAAAGAGGGAGGAAGGACAGGAAGGAAGGAAGGGAGGGAGGAAGGGAGGAAGGGAGGGAGGGAGGGAGGAAGGGAGGAAGGAAGGAAGGGAGGAATGAAGGAAGGGAGGAAGTAGGTAAATTCAGCAAGTGTCAGCCTCTATGCTCTCGTCCTTGGAAACATTTGGTGATATTCCAACATTCAACTTGCTTGAAATCTGTCACCATTTCTCAAGTAAAAATGGAAGGGGTGGCAAAAGAGAAGGAAAAGAAAGGGAAGGAAAGAAGGAAGGGAAGAAAAGGGAAGGAGGTAGAGGGAAGAGGGAAGGGAAGAGGGAAGGGAAGGGGAGGAAAGGAAGAACAGGAAAGAAGAAGGGGGAGGAGGGTAGAGGAAGGAAACAGAGATAAGGAGGGAGGAAAAAGATAGGAAGGAAGGAAGGAAGGAAGGAAGGAAGGAAGGAAGGAAGGAAGGAAGGAAGGAAGGAAGGAAGGAAAGAAGGGATGTTTTAAGGCCTCTAGCTTCCCTTTGAGTTCAAGTTTTGGAAATCCACCACATTCTTCTTTCCAGAATTTTCTAGTGCCCCTTCACATTTCCAGGCCGGGCAGCAAGACTGGCAAAGTAGGCACACTGGGAGGGGTCACACTGGCCAGGGGGCCCAGGCGGGCCCGGGGGCCCAGGATGCCCAGCTGGTCCCGTCTCTCCTTGAGGGCCAGGACTCCCTGGGAGTCCGTCCTTAGCATACCCAGGTTCTCCTGGTTGACCTGGTCAAGGGAGCAAAAGAAACAGAACATGGTTCACATCTTTGATGAGAGCAGATGAGCCCTGAACTCACTGCTCCTTCTCAACCTGAACTCAGATCTTCTTGGAGAGAACACCGCCCCTGTTGGGTGCTGAATGACGAGCACCAGCTGCCAATGGCACCCCGACATGTGGAGGTGGGGGTGGCCTTCTCTATCTGAACTAGCCCTGGAGGCCCCTGTCCCCAGAGATACCTGGTGACATTACATCATCCAACTTGTCCCAGATCTGCCACCTTTGTTCAGCTTTATTGGTATATTAAATTTCAGCCACATGCTTGGACTTTATTCATCTATTCTTTCAAATCCTGATCAATGATGATATTCAGGATATAAAATAACTGGCAGTTTATATAGACCAAAGTTCAGACTTAGCAAACATTACCTATAGAAAAAAATCTATTCCTCCACTTGTCAAGAATTATAATATCACACATAATCAATTTATTTTCCTTTTAACTTTGGCAACTGGAAAGCTTCACATTAGGTATAGTGGCTAATTGTGGTAGTGATACTTTAGTCCGAGTAAGCATCTTGTCAGAATACTCCCTGTCGAATAAATGGAGTCAAAGTTCTGTGCAATGTGTCTATAGACAGCCCATGAATTCTGTCAATGCTTGGTAATAGTTTTTCCAACTACAGTCTGGCTTAGACCAAATTTTCAGACCAGCAGTATTACTCATTCTTGGACTTAGAATCACTGAAATGTGCCATTCATCCAACCTCACATGGGTGCAACTTGCTATAAACTGCTGAGTTTCTGGTCTGCCTTTTTATCTCTATTGAAAATTTCCCTTTTAGGAACATATTCTTTATGTCATAACCTATTAGAAAGTAGGAAAGCTAAGAATTACATAATAGTTCTAATTATCTTCTCTAATAAAAGTAACAATATATCTAGCAAGTTGAGAAAATCATAAAGGAATAAATGATAAAATTAAAATTACCCATAGGTCCCAATAGTTCAAATGAGCTCAGGTCAATATGGAAAGTAGAATTCAGCTCCCATATATGAACCCACAACGAGGTCCAGTTTGGCAACAGAACAGTCAAGGTTGACTCCTGTTATGTCACCAATGCAGACACCAAGCTGCATGGCTAACTTGTCCCCATTTTCCCAGTCACATCTGTTTCACGACTGCAAGTTCTAACTCCAGTACAGCTGACCACATACCACATGCACAGCATTTCCCAGACATTTGCTGAGACCTATGAATGTGGCATGAACAAGTGCATGGCGAGAGGAAAAGGGTTCAATATTCAAGTGAGTCTGAAAACATGAGGTCAAGTGAAATAAATATCGCTTTCCCTGTAATGCTCTCTAGCTTCTATAAGTTAACCTGCCTGAGGAATGACCCAGAGGGAAACAGCACCAGTATGCCTGCACTTATTTAGTCCTATGACATCTCTTCCCCTCCAGGACCATTTCTCAGTACTTCTTGTCATTTAATATTATTCTGTACACATTTTTAGGTGCCATGCATTCTTTCAGGACAGGTATACAATGTCAAATGATCCACCCAGAGCAACTAGCAGATGCACTTCTCAGTGGGTGACCATCAAAATCTGTTCTTCTGTTACGTGCTGGGAGTTCTGATTCATGAGATACCTCTTAAGAAATGTAGAACTAGGTACTGACAAATGGCCCGTGTGAGGTGTGCATTCCTTGTCTCTGAGTAGATGTCCACCTCCCTCCATACACACAGCAGACACTTCCTACCTGGGACACCAGGGGGCCCCATCTCGCCTCGGAGGCCAACTCCAGGGACACCAGGGTCACCTTTGGCTCCTCGCTCCCCTGGTGAGGAAAGCACACACACACCCTTAGTGATGAAGACCCACAGTGAGTGAGGACAGACAAGGCGTCTAGCCTGCAGACGGGCAAGAACAACCCGGAGTCATCAGAGCATCGACTCAAAACTTCCCTGGCTCACCCTTCCCCAGTTCCCAGGTCCACATCCATCTCCTCCCACATTGCACACGCACATGTGAACACATAATCAAATACACACAGTTCTACATAAACACAAGCATGAGCCACCCACATACCCATATCCATATGCATTAGCAAATTTACTCACACTCATAGACATACAGACTCACTCAAAACAGGCCACCAAACACCCCCTCCATTCTCCTCCCTCCCCACACAGGTCCACATGAATGCCTTTGTTCATGTCTACACCATCTTCTAGTATTTCATCTGAACCTTCAGAAGAAGAACCTGAGTGATCACTAAACAAATTCAATGTACTAAGTAATATGGACACACAGTAATAAGTGAAACCAGCTCACACTCAGGAAGCTTGAAATCCAATAAGGTAGATGGAAGGGGGAAATCATGGCTTGAGAGTACAATAAGCTTTCTACTAGAATTTTTTTTTAAAAAATGACAAGCTATCCTCTGAGAGAATATGTGGAT